>NW_027498831.1:0-114638 GCF_021521415.1 Bidens hawaiensis | reverse complement strand
GCTTTTATTGGGGTGCGATGGGCGGTTGGGCAGAAGTTGATGAATTGAATGCTTGGTGTTGAAGGGCTCGAAGTGTACCCATACCCATCTACTCTTAAATGTACACGCGGGCCATACAAAGTGTTGAATAGTTTGAATTGCAATCCAGTTAATTAAAATGATTAGTTTGTATTCGTATTCATATGGTGTTCTCTTTCTAATGATCACTCGGTTCAATTTAGTCTTCTGATAGAACACTGATATCTTATTCGCCTTCCAATCATTTGCTAAAATATAATCGGTAGTAAAGTTACGATATGTTGTCCATCATCCATATCCAATGTATTTTCAGGGGTTTGGTTGTTCAGCAACCGAGGGAGGCTTTGGCTATTGCATAATTGGTTATTCATATGGCATTTGGCTATTTTCAGGGGTTTGGTTATTCATATGACGTTTTCTTTCTAATTGATCACTTGGTTCAATTTTGTCTTCTGATAGAACACTGCTATCGTATTCGCCTTCTAATCATTTGCTAAAATATAATCGCTAGTAAAGTTACAATATGTTGTCAAGATCATCCGGATCCAATATTTCAGGGGTTTGGTTGTTCCGCAACCGAGGGAGGCTTTGGCTATTGCATAATTGGGGGAGGGTTCGTTTTTTCACGTTAGGAGAAAATCATTGTTTCAATCAAAGCCATTATCGTTACCCCCACATATATTTAACAACCAGTGGAGGTTTTGCTCTTCAACATGTATGTAATGTTAATCCGTTCTTCATGTTAATAATAGAAAAACATGATAATATGGTAATCGTTTAATTATATGCACACGTGTTGTAGTAGAGTTTCTGTTTAGAGTATATAATTAATGATGAGGTTTAGGGTTCATGAGAGAACCAATTTTGGGAAAGGAAAGAGGGTCACGAAATTGATGTTATGTAATTAGGTTATGGTGTTAATATAATATCTCCCTTATATGCTCCCGAGGAAAGCCCTTTATTAACTAGTTAGGGTAATATGATTCATCAACAATTATTACCAAACTAATATATAATAAAATATAATTAAATTATTTTAATATATATTATATAAATAATAATGATTATGATATAAATAAATATATAAAATATATTTATTCTTACATGTAAACATGAAGATGAAAATGAATGTTGTTTACTCATTTTGTCATGAGCACAAATTAAATATGAAATTAAGAGAGACAAGTTGTGAAATTAAGATACAGGTTGAGAAAATAGAGGTTGAAAATATAGCTATTTAAATATATAGCGGTAAGCGGTTGGAAGATTATATTTTTAACTTTTAATGTTAATGTTTATGTTAATTTTAAATTTTAATTCATTTTTTTACAGTTGATTTTCTTAATTTTCTTATTAGTTTTAAGGTATATTCTTATATATATATATATAGGGGAGAGTTATTTTGAGAACCATAGTGAGTTTTAAGAACTTTAAGAACTCAATTTTGAACTACACATTTAATTAAATGATATGAAATATGTGGCTGAGATTAAATTTAATTAAAAAATGAAGCAGGAGAGAGAATAAGTATTTTTGATAATTACACAAGTTTAAACGTTAGTTACACAAGTGTAAAAAGTCGATTCGGTGTGTAAAAAATACCACACTTATGTATTACACATGTGTAAAAAAAGTTCGACAAAAAAAAAAATTGTTACGTTGGGTTCTTTCGAGTTCTTAAAACTCAAAGTAGTTCTCAAAAGAAATCAATCCTATATATATATAGGGGAAGGTTAACGTACAAATGAAATTAACGTGCTAAACGTGAGAATCAAATAGAGTAATTATATATACAAGTAGAGTAATTATGTAGATAAATTACTCTACTTGATTATCATGTTTAGCACGTTAATTTCATTTGTATTTGATATATATATATATATATATATATATATATATATATATATATATATATAACATACTAAAAATAGTTTATTAAAAATATAATTTGATTAAATATAATTAACTGTCGATATGCGTAATGGATCTTGTGGCAGTGATCACCAACCCAAGTGGTCGGTTTGAGACATCTAAATAATTTATTTAAAAAAGAAGAAGGTTTTAAGGTTAAGTCTCGCATGTAATAATTATACAGAGGATTCAGGTTGGACTAGAGATCACATACAGTGGGTTTTTTTCATGAGGGTGGTCTTCGGGTTGGACTAATGTACGAGTTGCCCTTCGGGGGCGTGACAATCTGACACTATGCACACGGTTTTGGAATCGGGGAGTGGAGATGATCGAGTAGACCGGTGACTCGTCAAGGATCGAAATTGACTTTTGGAAAGAAAAAGAGAAGTTGAGGATGATGTGGTAATTTGTTGTGTTAAAAAACGAGTTTTTTTGTACGGTGCCGTGTTGGCTGCTTTTGGAACCCTAAAGAAAAGTAAAAGTGTCTAGTAGTGATAGTAGAAAAAAGGCAGTCTTGCCTATATTTTATGCACCTCTCACCCAAGCCTTGTAACTGTTTGATTCGAGTGTGTGTGCTTGTAATAATAATGGTGACTCCTGGCCAATTCTCCCAGCTCACTTTTGCATTTGGCCTTATGGGTAACTCTCTACTCCAATATCCATTAATTAATCTGATATACCATGCGTGCATAAAATCATTGATATGCATGCCGATCACAGTAATTGTGTGACGTCTGGAAAGCCGGCCGGCTAACCATACGATGAGTGAAGTATCATAAACCGTCAATAATACTATACATAATAATTAATTTGCAGGTTATATACTTACCATGCACTTAACAACCGCAACCCCTAGCTAACAATTAATATGTTTGTTTTGCAGGCAATATTTTGTCATTCATGGTATTTCTTGCACCGATGTACGTTATGATCATCAATCCTCTGTATATTGATATCTATATTTTTTTTATTCTTAATCCATTCAAACATTTTTGCATTGGAAAACCCTAGGGAAGTGTTCTGGGATGTTTACAAAAAGAAAACCACCGGAAAGTTTAAGTCGTTGCCTTATGTGGTCGGCTTGTATAGCTCCATGCTTTGGATCTATTACGCTATGCTAAAGGGTGATACCATGCTTATGATCACCATCAGAGCTGTTGGTATCATCTTACAAACCTTTTATCTCTGCGTTTTCATCTTCTATGCACCTAAGAAACCCAAGGTACGTAGGTACCCATGCCCGTCATAGTGACATATCTAAGGGTGTGTTTGGGATTCCTTATTTAAGTCTAAAAGGACATTTTGTGTAAAGGAATTATTAACTTATGACTTTTTAAAAATGAATTTGTAAAAAAGTTTTTGAATTAGCTTATGTCAATAAGTTGTTTCTAAGAAGTGTTTGATTTAGCTTATTCATGTAAAACGACCAAAAACAACATTCTTTTATAAATCAATAAGTTGTTTTTTAAAAAGTGTTTGAGATTGCTTAGTTGTGAAGTGAGGATGTAAGGGTTTAATGGGAATATCAAACCCATTAAGTTAAAAGTTAGAGATTCCTAACTTTTCAAAACTCCTTTATTTTGTATTCTTCATAAGTTAAAATCCATAAGGTCTTATGGTTTGTCAAACACCTTTTACACCTTATTAACTTTTCAAAAAATTTATAAGTTATTAGTTGATGAAATAAGGGATCCCAAACACCCCCTAAAAGAAAAATTCATGATTATTAAAAACAAATGGATCTAGGGGTATCCTAGTATTTGCTCAAGAGTATCCAAATACACAAAACAAAGAAGAAAAAAAATTCACACTTCGCCGTGAAAGTTGACGTGTATCCCGGAGAACACACCTTGATACCCCCATATCCGACTTATGTCTGAATTCTCTCGTGTTTTAATAACTATTTGTTAATTTCTCTACGCAGATGAAAAGTTGGAAGCTTATATTTCTGTTCATAGTTATTGGATTCGGATTGATTGTTATCCTTACTCAATTTCTTACAGAAGGCGATCAGCGTGTCGTGAGAGTTGGATGGGTTTTCCTTGTATTATCTTCTCTTTGTGCTTTTATTGCCCCTCTGGGTGGTGTGGTAAGTGCATTACGTTCTATACAAACGATGTAACTAGCCGGGAAACTTGGGTTTTTAGCAACCATGTACACTGACCTTAAAAATGCATGATAATTTAAATAAATATTTACTGAGATATATTTAATAAATTATTTTAACTTTTAAACTATAAATGATAAAAATAAGATTTATAAAAGAAAAAATTATTCGTTTCTTAAAGTTACTCAATATTTTATCAGATACAAGCTATTAAAACAAAAAGTGTGGAGTGCATGTCTATTCTTTCGATACTTTTGGTGACACTCAGCAGCGTTACGTGGTTCTTTTATGGTATACTTCTTGGGGATATTAGCATCGTGGTATGTATACTCAAATTGCTTACAAAATACTTTAATATTTATCTTGAATTTTCTTAACGTTTGTTTTTTTTTATAGATTCCAAATGTTCTCGGGTTCACATTGGGTGTCATCCAAATTATAATTTGCTGTGTGTATAAGACCAAGAAGCCATACATCGACATTAGTATCACAGAAATTAACAAAGAGCAAAAAGTTAAAGATCCTAACAAACCCGATATGGTGATCAAGCTAAATGTGTTTACAGGCTCCGACAACGTTGCAAACCCGCACTATGAGGTGGTTGCTCCTAGTTCAGTTGCGGTTAATCACGCCAATATTGAAGGCCCAGCTTGAAATTAATTGATACTGTAATTGTTTTTATATAGTAACTGTTACCATGCATGCATATTTATAAATAAGTGTACACTTGTAAATATATATAGACGTATGGCGTACATTTCACTTATAAAAGATAGCCATTTGTTTCCTATAATTAACCTAGGACTTTATATAAAAACTTCTATGCACGTTTATGATGGATTTTATCTCACCGCTTATAAATGACTCGAATAGATAAGTTTGGACTTAGTTCCATGAGCTTTTAAAACCCGGCAGCCCTTACGTCATCTTATAAAAAAGACAAGTAAAGTCTAAAACACTGACTTTAAGAATATATAGTACGTTTTTTTTAACGAACAACTAATTAACGCCGGGTACTCTGTACGCGGTCCCCATTGGCTAAAGGTAGCCCGAGCCGGCCACTAGTCCGGACGGACGGAGCCCCTAGCGGTCCACCTATTGAGGGATTCACCGGATAAAACCCGACCCCCATGCCCGCCAAATGGCACGACAGCGAGGAGCCGGTAAAACCGGGTGAGATCAGGACTCGAACCCTGGCAAGCTAGGGTCATCCCTCATATCTCCCATATAAATTGGTGATAGTGAGGTTTGAACCCCCTACCTCTCACTAGTATAGTGAGTGCTCTATCATTTAGCCAAATCCAATTTATGGGAATATATAGTACGTACTAATTCTCTTATCATGCCTGCTTTCACATTGTTACATTTTTCAGTTCCTAATCTTGCTGTATTTTTTTTTATAAATGTATCTTATTTCATATAGTTAATTAGTTTATTATATCGCTCTATTGGCATTCAAATCTGAGCAAGGTTATGGCCCTAGTTTGTGTTTCGAAATTAAACGGACTAGAAACTTAGAAAATGAAAAATAATCTAATTTCTTCAAAAATTTTTGAACCACAAAATGGCGTTTAAGTTTGAAACCGCAATTTAGGCCGCTAATAGTTTCGGAGTCAGTCGCAAACCCGGTTGCTAAATTTGCAACCAAAACTTCAGTCGCAGAACCGGTCGATCACAGCCATATTTTAGGTCCAATTGTCGCAGAAGGGCCGTTGCGGCTGATTTGCGACCAGAAAGGTAGTCGGCAGATACCTAGTTTTACATCAGTGGATTTCATAGAAAATCAAGGTGGAACGTACGTTTTGAATTTATTTCGGGATTTAGTGATTTACTCATTAAATATTTAGAATTAAAAGTAGTACGTTTTCTTAAAATTTTATATATTACCGATCATACTTGTTTCTGTATATTTGTTATTTTTTTTATAATAATTCTACGGTTTCTTCTTAAAATAATCATTTAAGTTCTAATAAATTAAAGATGGATTTACTTCATGGATATGTTATCTATACTAGGTAAGTGAATAAGGACAAAAATAAGAAGTGTCAGAAAACTTCGTGGACAGATAAAAAACATTTAACAAAAATTTAAAAAAATAATTAAAAAATCATAAATTAAAATATACATAAGAAACAAAAAAATTTTAAAAATCAAAATATTCCCCCATCATTCCCGTTTTAAAAAAAAATTGGCAAAAAACACGACGCTGAGATAAAAGACACAATGACGAAAATGAACAAAAGACAAAATAAATCGCAAAATATAACAAAATGTAAAACAAAATATAACACAATTCGATTAACATATCATAATATCAAGAGAAAAGAGACACAATGTCAATAAGAAAAACACAATAAATAGCGAAAACAAACACAAAACATAATAATAAACAAAAAAACACAATGATCTTTTTTTTCCAGCACTTTGTGTTTTTTCTAATGAGGAAGACGGCGGAAACATTTTTTTGTTTTTTTATTAAATTTTGAGTTATGATTTTTTAAAAATTTTTTTTATTATAAATCCTTATTATTTTTGTCAGCCTTTATAGAATAACTTGGCCATATATACTTTATATATATTTTTTAAGTAATTTATAACTTTTAATGTATAAGGTACACCTAAAATAGCATGTAAAATAGTGGCAAATTTGCCCGTTAGAAAATATGCCCCTCAATCTATTCAACTAACTTTTGTAAGTTTTAAAAATAATTATGGGTTTGAACCCCTCAATCTATTCAACTAACTTTTGTAAGTTTCAAAAATAATTATGGGTTTGAACCTTCGTATTTACCCATATATTCTTTTTAATTTTAATTGTAAGCCAACTTACTACTAACGATTTTCTAATGACCGTAACTTTTTCATACGTTAATACTTTTTAAAAAAAGTTGCACCATAAAAATGAGCATTTTATTGTCTTTAATTTCGGTATGGTATTGCTATAGTTTTTTCAATTAAAAAAAATAAAATGTTACACATGTGTGTTCACATTCGGTTTTAATGGTATCTAAGTTAAACTGTGAGCAAAACCGTTGGTTCGATTTTTTGTCATTAAAAACAAAACTGAACAATTGAAAATTTAAACTGAATCGTTACTAATGATTTAGTTTCATGCATTAAGCTTCAATAATAAGCTTGTCGTCGGGTTCAATTTTATTTGGCCGATTTTTGGTATTGACGGTAAACCAAACCGTTTGTTATGGTTTGAACATTCAGAAACTGGCTGACCAAAAGTGATTATTGGTATAAACGTTTTCAATTAGGTTTGAAACGAATCTTGAACATCCATAACTGTTACATAATTACTAGAATTTTTGTTTCATGCCGCATCACGCGGAAAACCGTATAGTGTTTTCAAAAGTCAACTCAAAGTCAAAATTTTGAGCCTTCTTAGCAAGAGATCTGTTACTTATTGGCTAATTAATTATAGAAAAGGTGTGAGAAAATGGTTAGTTAAGTGGAAACGGAAAGGTGTTTTTGGAGATAAAGATACAGTCCAACTGTCCAGCAATATTAATATTCCTATTTACTGTAGTAACATTGGTATTGCTACGTATTGCAAACACAAGCTCCTATAGCATTGCTACTGTTTGGTTTCATTCAAATGAGGAAAAGTTGCACAATATAAAACACATTGATGAAGGTGACATGGACGCTAATGACGCAATCAATTTGTGTGTGGCAACATTCTGGGTGGAGGGTGTGCTCATTTGAGCAATCAATTTGTGATGCAATTGCTAAAAACAATTTATTTACTCATGCCATTCAACACACCATGGCACATTGATTGGAACAAATATCCTACTAATGACCTTAGGGGGTGTTTGGTACAGAGAATGGAAATGGAGAGAAAATAGAAATGGAAATGGAATTGTAGAGAAAGAGAATTGGTATGGAGAATGAGAATCATTTCTCTTGTTTGGTACACGAGAAAATAAACAGAGAACTCTACCATACCCAACCCCACCTCCACCCAACCTGACACCACTCACCACCGCAACCCCACCACCACCAGCACCACCACCACAGCCCCACCACCACCACCAGCCCCACCACCACAGCCCCACACCACCACAGCCCTTTCTTCAACCACAGCCCACCACCACCGGCTGTCGCCACCAAACCCCCTTCTTCAACCACAGTACACAAGAAATTAAAAAGATTCAAATTTTTGGAACATAAAATATAGAAAAAGGAGGCTCAGATCTGTCATCACTGCCTCTTTGGAGATTTTGTGGTGGTGGTTGTGGTGGCGATGATGATGATGATAATCAGAAGCCACCTGCAACCACCGCCGATTTCCACCACCACTGTCACCCACCTGCGACCACAATCACCCGACCATCTGAAAACCCTAACCTACCACGAACCACCACTTGAAACCCTAATCTCCGTTCACCCGTACCACCTGCAACCTACAACCGGTTACCATCTCTGTGTTCACCACTGCGAACGGCGGAGACGGGGTGGTGGTTGCAGACTTAGAGACGAGGTGGCGGTTGCAGACTTGGAGACGAGGTGGCGGCCGGAGACGAGGTGGTAACATGCTATGAGGAGGCTGCTGAGAAATGGATTTCTCTTTGTTTTAAAGAGAAATGGAATTCTCTACTTTTAGAGAAATAGAAAGAGAAATAGAAATGAAAAGTGGAAAACAAACAAAAGAAATATTTCTAATTCCATTTCTCCCCAATCAAATCCATTTACCAAACACCCCCTTATTATCATCCAAGTTTCTACATCAGGTCAAGAAACTAGCTGTCATATTGGTTTATATGAGACAAGGAGCGATCGGACCACCAACCACGCAATAGCTCATGGTTTTCATGGATTCCAATGTTTCATTCAAACCGACCCATTCGGAAATTTCTTTCACCTTGAGGACAAGGTGAATTTTAAAGGAGGGAGTAATGTTATGAGCATTATGGGTTCGAGCCCAATTTGCATGCATGAAACCATTATGGACCCGATTAGGCAGCCCAATTCAAGAGTTGTAAGGCCCAACAAATTATGAAGGATTATAATTGCATGTTAAAAGGACGGTTGAATAGAGTTGAGGGTAAGAATGAACTTGTGTTAATTTTTAATTTAGCCCTATGTCGAGTTTTTTTTTCACTCAATTTAGCCCTGATTTATATTTTTTTTAGCCCTATATTGAGTTTTATGTTAATTGTTGAGCCCTAATTTTCCTATTTTTTGGATTTATGATGTGGAGTACGTACTGGAGTTTCTTAAATTTTGATGTTTTGATTTGGCTTTGTGGATTAATTTTGTTTATGCAGAAGGATGATCAGCAACAAGAAATTAAGAAAGTTCGGAAAAGTCTACAACAAAGAGATTTCGTTTGTTGTTTAAATCCTTTGTAATGTTTCTACACATTTTAATCTTTTTGTTTGTAGAGATAGCTTCGAGTTGGTTTGGTTGATAAAGGCTATGATGATAATGCATCTTAGCCACGTAGCGTTGGAATTCTGATGGCTTTGCCAATTTTAGTCTTTCACTGTGTACTCGAATTGACCTCCCCGGCAACACGGGGGTCAAAGACCTTGTTTATATTATTATAGATGATAAAAGCAATAAGTTTTACCTATATAACACCCCCCGCCCTAATTGGCACGATCCAAGTCGGCCTAAAACACCGCAACGCACAGCCTCGACTGGCCTCATGATCGAGTGGTCACGAGTTAGCTTGCGTCGGCTAAAGTGATCGTTGGACCTAGGGGGCGAATTTTGACCATTGGGCTTGGAATAAATAAATAAATAACTTTAATTTGTTTTACCTATATAACATCCCTCCTAACTTTAAAAAAATACGAACACTCTCAATTCTCTCTACACTACTTCAATTTTTATTTTATTTTTGCTATATTACTCATCTACCTTCTTAAAAAGTATGGATCAATAGGGTGGGTGTTACCGACCGGAAATGCCTTTTGGTCAAGACGACGACAACGCGCTTGGAACCACCGAGATGGAGAATAACTTGAGTCAAATGCCATCACCGTCTCCCAACTTTTTTGTTTTGGAGACACAAGAGGTTCGTAAAGAGGCCGCCAAGAACAAACGAGCCCAAAAGTTAATATTCGATTTTAAAAAAATATTATTTATAATTAAGAAAAAATTTTGTAGTAAAAAAAATTAGCGGGTAATGGGCCTCACCAAACCCAGATAGTTTTTAAACCGGGTTATAACATTTCATTTAATTGTGAAACCCCTTCATTATCAAACCTTAAGTATATTATTAACTTACGCACAAAAAATTAAAATTCAAGAAAATATATAAATCTTATAAACGAATAATATAAAAACAACCTGTAATACAGGGAATAAAAGCTAATATTATATATATGGATCGTATTCGGATATGAAACCATGATCGGCCCCGAAAAAACCGTTGGTTGGGTCGTGACAAAGATAAGTTGGGTGTTTGATATCATTACTAACTTGTGTTTCTTGAAGGTGACCATCCATTGTTGATAATAGTTCTTTTTACCCACCATACATAAAGAAGAAGACATTTTTCAAAAGACGTAGGATGTTTTTGCAAGTTGCATTTTTGAGTTGATTGATTTGAAATTTGTACCAGTTTTTATTGTTTTATCTTCTTTGCTTTATTATTATTATTTTTTTATAAAAGTATTTTTATTTAAAAGGTATGCATCCTAAATTAAGTGGAGAACGTAAACAAGGTCACATTTGGGCTGATTCATTCATCCCAAGCAATTAGATCGCCGCCCATCGAATTTATTGTCGGCCAACAAATTTTTTAAAAGTTTACATTTTAAAGTTTAATTATTTGGTAACTAAAATATCATCTAGTAAATATAAAACAAAAGTATGAATCAAATTTAATATCTTCAATGCATTAACATTAACAAAATTCAATATGCCAACATTTAGAAAGTTTACTAACTTAATCCCCGTATTCGTACATTAACATCGGAGTAGATTCATGTATTTAACCTAAACTATAAAGGTATAACGGCAAAGGTATATGAGATTCAACTAAAAGGTTGTAGATTGTTTCGATCACTCGAGACATGGAGTAAAATAAGAGTAAGGGAAAAAACATTAGCCACTGATTTCAATTAATTTATTTCAACACTCATAAGCCGTTCAAAAATAAAAAAACAACTTGAACTTGTCAATCAAAACCAACAACTATAAATAACATTACCTAAATAGTGATGATCGATATAATAATAATAATAATAATAATACAATTATTATTATTATTATTATTAATATTATTGTTGTTTTTAACTGGTGAATAAAAAATTATTACTAATCAAGAGTACAAGACGGCCAAAATGGATTCTTTCTAAATTATATATTAGTCAATTTAGCCCCTACACAACACCCTTTATGATTAGGGAGCTCTCAAGAAATTGCCATATATGAATTTTATTCTATTAATTTTATGCATTCCGAAAGCTCTTTTGGCCTTTAGAACCCATTCCAATCAATTGCCTAAGAGGAAAAAAAAAACTTTATTCAAAGAAACTATGAAAGAGAAAAAAATAATATCACATTAAATACATCTATGTGGTTTTGAGAAGAAAACTTTTAATAAATGTATAAAGCAATCACATTTACTAAAAAAAGTGGATTTTAGTGATGACTCATCGGCCAGAAACTATTTAGCGAATGTTGGTAATTCGTCGGTGAAGGTCCGTGAGAAACTGGCTCGTAGCCCGTAGGTAACAACTTCAACGGCGACTTACCGACGATTGTCCACGTATATTTTTTAGTGTGTTAAAATGGATATGTATAACGGAGGACCGGAATCAAGCAACCCACACTTTTACGAATTTTGTTTGTTATGACGTTGTGTACATTTACTAACAAAGTCATAGGTTGAACCCGTGTGTTTTCTTAATTGCATGTACGTTTTTAAGTATGTTGTTATTAGTTAATGCATGATTTAGATCTGCTTAAGGTGTCAATCATGTCGGGTTGGTGGATTGGCATATTGAAATGTACACAAACAAGTTCGGGTCGACCCAAAAACGGTTCGTTTAAAAATTAAAAGAATTTTTTAAAAATAAATTTTATATAACTAGAGCAAATAAGTAATACAATTATATTTTTTAGAATGTTAAAATTTTTGAAATTGGATTGGAAATTGCGAAAGTATATTCAGAAAATTGGAAAACGGAAAAAATAAAAATTATATTTACAAAAGTTTTTTTTTAATACTTTGTTAGCTAAGCCAAACCCGACTTGCTTTTTAAACGGGTCGTGTTAGTCAACCCAAAATGGTTAAATCTCTACAACTAAACCTTTTGACTTTATAACATAAGGCGCTCTTGTGACTCGTAATAAGCATGAGTGGTTATTTTATATAATGATTGTTAAATATAATGAATGTATGAATATTTTAAAAGCTAAAACTCACTAATATGCACATCAAGTTAGCAAATACTGATCGCTTAAGGGCATGACTGCCGTTGAGGCGGAACTACGTGGTTGAAGACTGGCATCCCTATGTTATGTTTTCATTTATATTGTGTATTTATATAATACGATTAGTTAATCAACATATATGAAAAAGAAAATATTTTATGTCATTCAAAACTAGACCTGCACGAACACATAAATATATACATCATATCCCCAATTTGCCATATCGGTTTTAAAGCCATTTGATCCAAGTGTCATATGTTAAGCACAATAATCCAAAAAATAATCTTTTTATGGAGGTCACAATGACGAGAATGGTGTATGCATGCACATCACATAAACTTTATATCTAGAGCTGGCTTCATTTGAGACCTCATATTCGAAATTTGTTTAAAAGCACAAAATCAAGTAACAAATCATCAAAATAAAGTGTAGTGTTTTGCTTTCACACCTTATCATTTGCATTTTATCTTTTGCTTCCATCAAATCATGCTTAGAAATAGACTTCAATGCCATCTCACTATAATTTTGTTGTGTACATGGCCGACGTCTATCATTTAGGCTCTTGTAACCACTACTTAATTAGTAAAAAACGATCATCTATATATTTTAACGAGTTTTTCTACCCGGAGTGTTGCGCCGGGCAGCTAGCAAAACCCCATCGTTGAAACCCGAGCGTTATGACGATGAGTTAACATGAATTCGGTCGTTGTTGCGTTTGTTATAATGTAGACACCATTGGTAAAATTTGAGGGTTATAACCCAAAAAACTAATTCTCAAATTAACATATAAAAACATTAACATATAAGAAAATAAAATAATTAAGACGATGTTTATTTGTTTGGCAAACCTGGGCGGTGGTAAACTCAAGCGTTGTCGGTCTTGAGCATTGAGGCGGTAACTTGACACGAATTCGATCGGTTTTGATTACGTACCGTACGGTACCGGAACTAAAATACGAAAAAAATATAAAACTTGAGGTGAACCAACAACCAATTTGGGGGGGGGGGTCGGTAGCGCTGTCGGTCATTGGCTTTATATAAGGCGGCGAGTCTGCGCGAACTCGGTCGGTTTCTTTCCAATTTATTTTGGTACCATAACTAAAACAAAAAAAAATAACGTTTCGTCGGTTTCGATTACGTTTATTTTGGAACTGAACTAAGAAAATCACCGACTAATACGGTGCCGCCAAGTAGCCTAGTAGGCCACTTGCGGCACCAAACTCTTTAATTATATATTGTAATTAAGTTATTGGGCTTAAATCATCGTTGCAACTGGTTTTTGCAATTATTCTTTTACCTGAATATTTTTATGACTAAACTTAGCGTCGAAAGTTTCGCCTCAAATTAGTCACCAAATTTTGTGATCAACACTATTGACCATACCTACATGCAACGGGTTTTACGATTGGCCTTTTTATTACCTTTTTTAGAAACCTTTGGCACCATTTTTGTGACCTTTTATTTAGAGTTATTGAATTTAAATACTCTCAATTTTCAATTGGGGTTGGGATTCGGGAACACTCTCAACTAACGGAATGTTTTCCACCACTCCCGAAAATAACAAGCTCTAACTATGTTAGTTTCTTTTTGTTAAGAATGCATTTATGTAATGATGTGACATGCTTATGTGACGTTTTTAAAAAACTTGTGAGTCTCACACCACCACGTCATCTTTCTTATAAATAAAACTCTAAATAAACAAAATCAAGTAGAAAACGAGAAATGTTGTGCGACTAACCTCTAATGACAACGGATGCTACACGTTTCTTTTTATCGTTAACTTTTTCGTTTTCATACTTAGGAATATTTATTATATTATTTATGGTTGCTAGATGATTTTGTATTTTTATGAACATGTTAAAGGGGTGGATCAAAGTGCAAAGCCTAATCGTTTGGAAAGAACTTCTCAATCATCTCTAAACCATCATGTCAGAAAAACATAAGATAAATACTAATATAAAAAGTTAAAACTAATTTAAAAAATATAAAAGTGATCTCAAATATATATATAACGAAACTTTTCATACATCTTCTTAAGTCATAAAATTGCTTTATTTTTAAATAGAGGCTTTTAATGCATTTGACCCGAATTCACGTGTATGAGTCTCACCAAACCCATATAGCCCTTAAACGGGTTATAATATCTCATTAAATTAAAATTTTAACCTCAACAAATATTTGATATGAAAATCTTATAAAATATAAAATAAGAATATATTAAAAATTAAAATCTGATTAAAAAAGATATTATTTATAATTAATAAAAAAATTCATATTAAATAAATAAGTGGGTCATGAGTTTCACCAAACTCATATAACTTTTAAATCGGGTTATAACATCTCATTTACTTGTGAAACATTTTCATCATCAAACTTTAAGTATTATTAACATCCTTAAAATAAATAAATTAAAATTCCAAAAAATATAAATATTAGAAACGAATAATATAAAACAACCTACGTGATAGATGAAATAAAATCTAGTATAAAATATAAGAGTAGTTTAAACATACAAAACTATTAAATAAAATGGAGTTTTGTTAGTTTAATAAAAAGTTATCATAAACATTAATAGTAATAATAATAATAATATATAAAATTAAATTAAACGGTTGAAATTAAAGAAACTCGAGAGAGAGAGCTACCATCGGGAAGAAATGACTCGATATTGAGAGAGCGGACTGATGTTTCCGTGAAAAAAGATTCAGGCTAGTTGGGAATGAAATGACTTGATAGTTGATACTGAGAGAGCAGATGAGTGTTTCCATGGGTCCCGAAACACCCTGACTCTCCTCCCTTGCCGGTACCACACTCAAACACTAAAACATACAGTTGAATTGAAACTTATGATATGATATTTTATTAATCCATACATAGCACACGTCTCAAAGCTAGATAAGCTTACTAAAGCACATCTTTTTTAGGTTTAATCACAACGCACCAGGAGGGTATGTCCAAGGTACCCACTACAGATCATTCATGCTGACATGGCAAAAGTTATTGGTGGAATTTTAGCGATGTGGATTGGCTTCATAGTAATAAAGCTAAAATTATGGTGGAAGATTGGGAAAAATATGGGTTGTATTCCTTAAACCAAATTGGATGTGGGTGACACGTCAGAAAGTGGCAATTAGAGGACCCACTAACAAAGGGTCATGTACCCTAAAATGGGAAGTATGAGCAAGTGTTTGTGTGGGTCAAGTGGATCATAGTCCTAAGAAACCATCCAATTTGGGACTTGAGATGACACATTTTAATGAATAATTGATTTCACATATACCAAAACCTATAATGTTATCAACATGTCATATTGGGATACAGTCTATACAAATGTATTCAATAATTGTTAAGAGTTGAAGTTAAGAACATTAGGTGCGCTTTAGAAAGACGAAAAGTAATCATTATAACTGATTATGTGTAAAAATGAAAATAACTTTGATAGAAGAACACCTAGGAAATAATTTAGTAGGGTTATATATACATATTCCTAGGGTTGGCAAGTTTGGCTTGTCGGGCGGGTTTGATAACAAATCAACAATGCATATGGACGAAATTAGTAGCTTTCTAGTGTACTTAATTAGACAAACCACACCAGGGTAAGATACGTTCTATGGTTTAAAAGACGCTCTTACAAAAATAATATAAGTTTAAAGAACGAACAACTATTCTTTTCTCTAGCAAATCCGAAGTAGGAAGGTGATTTAGTAGTGCGCGCCATACGAAAAAGGTTGGCTTTAATGGGCACCGAATTGTTTCAGTTGTTAATCAACATCAAATGGTGTGAACATGTTAATTTGTTTCAATTAAAACCCAATACTCACAATGGATGACAGTGAAACACGAATACGATGGAAAAATTCAAAACCCGACATAATTAGGACGGGTAAACCCATCCCATTATGGTTTGGGATTTATATTGAAAATTTTCGTGAGTTTGGTACGGTTTTAGGATTTCTAAAATACTCGATTACTGATAGCATTTATCCAATTATATACTCGACAAAAGTTTTTATATATGTATTTTAAATATATATTTATATAACTTGGTTAACGGTAGACTTTATAAATGTGTCCGTAAAATTTTAGTAAAGTTATTAGGTATAGCAATTATTATCATTAGCCTTGATATTATTAGTTATTCACACATCAAATTCAAATATTAGGATAGGTGACATCCATTCATATCAAGGTGAGTCTTTGTGAATAAATAAGCAAATGCCTTAATTAAAATTATATTCTAATTTCCAAATTTAGTTTGGCCAGGTATACCATACGATTTCTTTTTTGTCAAAACCCGAAACCCAACAGATAATTACCTTCTAAAAATACGATGGGTTATGATAATCGGGTATGGGTTTGGAAATACCTAAACCCGATCTATTATCATCCTTAATACTCACTGGAATCATTTAAGGAGTAGAACCACCCATCGTTGTCATTCATTAGCTCTACCTTTATTTAGATGGACTCAATATTCTCTCTGTATTCGTCTCGGACCCAGCATGCAATCCCCTATTCTTTTTACTAAACCAAGTAGGATACGAACCAAGCTTCCAACAACTAATTATGTGTCAAATACAACACAAAAAGTTTACTAATTTTTATTAAATGTTGTATAAAATTACGTATTTTGTTACTTTTATTGTTAACTTTTAAACAATTTAGCTATGCTCAATAAACAACTATTCTAATATAATATTGAAGAGGTAGGTCCCAGCAGAGCCCAGTTGGACCCGCAAGACTCACCTTGAACAGGGACGTCTGCGCAGAAACCAACTGGATCCGCAGGACCAACCATGCTCAGAGACGTGACGTCCTTACGCGCAGTACGCAAGCTGTTCCCGCAGGAAATGCCTCCCAATGGTGAAGGACTCCGCCTGTCCCCGCAGCCTCGGATACAAGCCATCAGGGAAGGCCACCCGCGCAGCAAGGCTACACGCACAAGGCACTTAGCTCTCAATCACTCAGTGTCACCTGAAGGAATGAGCGAAGCCGGGAGCAATCCCGCACAAGGGCGGGAGGGGGAATACTCCCGCCCAAATAAGCCAGTCCGTACGATACGGGAAGATCTTCTGTACTGTACCTGACGAGGTATGGGAAAAAGATCTGACAGCTTATTGACAACAGTATGGCGAGCAGCATGCTCCTGCACTGTATGTCACTATTAGCCGCTGCCTACTCACCAACTCTTGTCATACCACGTGCGTAGCCGGCAGTTGGTGGAAAAGGAATAGTATACAGCAGGCCTGGTCACTATCAGCCGCTGCCTACCCACCAACTACCAGCAGGGCACGTGCGTAGGCCACTGTTGGTGGAACAGGAATACTGTTGCAGCCGGCCACACCTCCTTGGAAACCTACCTTCGGCTATAAATACCACAAATGGTATGACCATCTCATCTTATCATATTATCATCATATTATACCTGATATCTGTTCTAGCAATCTCTTAATATACACTTATATTCAGAGCAATCTAGTCTGATTCTCACGCCGGAGGGTGGTCACAAGGAGGAACCCCCCCCCTTCTCAGTGACGAGCTTACGGTGTCTGTTTTGCAGGTCCCCTGAAGAACAACTCTCTGCTGGACCTCATCCTCGTGGGAAACATTACTTAACCCCCAGATTATCTATAATCTGTCCAGGGTTCACTTAGTGTTTCTTCATTGGCGCCATCCGTGCATAAAGCTAGAACTTTATTTTTCTCCAGTTTTTTCAAACTTCTACAAAGATGGTTAAAGAAACTCCGGTAACCACAACCCCAGCAGCTACTGGGGGGAATACCGGCAACACAGTTTTTACAAACACTACCCCGGTTACCCAAGCCGGGGCAAGTGAAGTAAATTTTACGAACACTACCCCAGTTACCCAAGCGGGGGCAAGTGCAGTAAATAATCGCTCACTGGGATTCACCGATACCCAGTTTGAGAAACGAAGACTCCCCCACCAAACTCTCGATGAAGTTAAGGCATGGGCGGAGGCACGACAAAAGGAATTCCAGGCTGAGTTGGACGAACGCTTGCGTTCCGTACAACAGGCCGACGAATTCGAATACTTGGAGGATGACTCGGAGGAATCCGACTCCGACGCGAACCCTCGCCATAGGGCAAAAGGGAAGCGTAAGGAAACGGACTCCCAACCGAGAAGGCATTTTGGACAAGCCTTCAAACCAAAAAGCACAGGTGGAAGTCCACGGGACTTCTCCAAAGCATTCAGACCAAACGTTGCAAATGCGGGAACGTCCAAATTTGCAAGGGACATTGCGGAAGCAATCGCCCCAAAAAGTGCCAAACAAATGTCAAGCATAGGCACATATGATGGTATATCTGACCCCGATGATCATTTGAACAGATTCATAGCGGGGGCAACCGTCAGTAGTTGGACGGAACCTACGTGGTGTTACATGTTCCAAATGACGCTTGTGGGGGCTGCTAGAGCGTGGTTCGATCGTCTACCGGTCAACCACATCTACGACTGGGCGGACTTCCAACAGAAGTTTAGCCAGCACTTCAGCCAGCAAAGAAAGTATACCGAGGAGCAATGGACAATCCTCAAATGCATTCGAGAGAAAGATGAATCTTTGCTGGACTTCATCACTCGCTTCAACTCGAAGAAGCTTAGTCTGGGTAACATTAGCGAAGATCTTGTTCGCGCTGCTTTCATCCAGGGCGCGAACGACCCAGAGCTCATCCGCACCTTAACGGGTAAAGATGGCATGCCATCCACATGGGATGCCATCATGACAGCAGCTAAACGCTTTGCGGAAACTGAGAAGCAACTGGGTAGAGATCTCCTACAGAGCACGAACCTCTACACCCAGAAGACAAGGGAAGACAACGTCCTTACCGCCCGATTAAACAAAAAGCGAAAGCTAGGCATTTGGCAGTCAAGGGTAAACTTTAACACCTCATCCGGCTTGCAACATAGGTTAGGCGGAAGGGATAACGTACGATCGACCCAGAACTCCAGATGGACGCCGCTCACCAAAAGCGTCACCGATATATTCGCCACCGAGGAGCTCCCATGGCCAAAGCCTCAAATAATCCGACATCGTCACAATGCTGATCGGAGTAAATACTGTGACTTTCACAGGACAAAAGGCCACAACACCGAAGAATGCATAGACGTAGAGGACATTGTCGAAGCATTTGTCAGAGATGGGACGCTGGCGCACCTCGTGGCGCAATGAACGCTGAGCAGCCTGATGCGTGTAGAACCCAGCTGGGGAAAACACGAATAAAATTCCAGCTTCGATATGGAGACTACATGCTGCGTAAAGAACGAGATCCCGAACCAGGTGCGTATCGGCTCGATGGCACTCCCATCCCAACAGCATGGAAGGGAGCTCATTTACACAGTTTGCATGTAAATCAATTCCAAATTTGTAAAGAAAAGGCCAAGAGCCACTTCTAATGGAAATGATTCTCATCGATGCTGATGATTTTACATTTATACTTTATGATTTATTCAACACTAATATGCCGGTTTTCACCGCATAATTACGTGGAAAGTCGTTGCATGGGGAAGGCGGCAAAACCCGCATAAACCCAAAAAACGACAAACCTTCACGCAGGTCAGTTGAAGGGGAAAAGTTCAGTCATCCCACTAAATGAAAGTGCCGGTCTATCCGCATGAATCATGAGAGGAAACTGAACACTAACCTATCAACAACCGTGCGTCGAACGGTTAATTTATTAAACACTAATATGCCGGTTTTCACCGCATAATTACGTGAAAAGACGTTGGCTGGGGAAGGCGGCAAAACCCGCATAAACCCAAAAAACGACAAACCTTCACGCAGGTCAGTTGAAGGGGAAAAGTTCAGTCATCCCACTAAATGAAAGTGCCGGTCTATCCGCATGAATCATGAGAGGAAACTGAACACTAACCTATCAACAACCGTGCGTCGAACGGTTAATTTATTAAACACTAATATGCCGGTTTTCACCGCATAATTACGTGAAAAGACGTTGGCTGGGGAAGGCGGCAAAACCCGCATAAACCCAAAAAACGACAAACCTTCACGCAGGTCAGTTGAAGGGGAAAAGTTCAGTTATCCCATTAAATGAAAGTGCCGGTCTATCCGCATGAATCATGAAAGGAAACTGAACACTAACCTATTGACAACCGCGCGTCGAACGGTTCAAAACAAAATTCCTAAAAAAGGATGAGGAAAACCTACACGCAGGTCAGATATGGGTAAAGTTTAGCCATCCTACTAAGTGCAAGTGACGGTCCTACCCGCACAATCACGAAAGAGGAAGCAAAACTTCACACCTATTATCTACCACGTTCAAAGGTTAACTTATCCTCAGAAAAGGATGAGGAAAACCTACACGCAGGTCAGATATGGGTAAAGTTTAGCCATCCTACTAAGTGCAAGTGACGGTCCTACCCGCACAATCACGAAAGAGGAAGCAAAACTTCACACCTATTATCTACCACGTTCAAAGGTTAACTTATCCTCAGAAAAGATGAGGAAAACCTACACGCAGGTTAGACGCAGGTAAAGTTTAGCCATCCTACTAAGTGCAAGTGACGGTCCTACCCGCACAATCACGAAAGAGGAAGCAAAACTTCACACCTATTATCTACCACGTTCAAAGGTTAACTTATTCTAAACACTTGGAAAATTGCTAATTTAAACTAAAGTATGCAAGTCATATAACGTTTATAAAGCAAGGAATCCAATAAAAGAAACGGTCTTACCCGCACAAAGATTTATATTTCATAAATATTCATTACAAGAATGGCCGGGTAACTACCCGCATACAAGAAAATAAATCTATACAAGCTAAATCTATCCTAGCAGTGGGAAGGGATCTTCAGGATCAGGCTTCAGGGCCACTTCCACTTTGACCAGCCCCATCAGTAGAGCGTGGCAGTTCAATGAAAGCTTTGAGGATAGCTAGCCCATCATCAGCAGCAGCAACTTCATTCACCTTCTCCACCACCGGATGCGGGAAGGCGGCGTATTGATTTACTGCTTGGTCGTATACAGCTTCGGTATCTACATCGAATAAAGGGAAGTTGGAAGGCGGGATGCCTTTCTCAACGAACCCTAGACCAAGCAGGAAGCCGGCCTTTTCCCCATCCTCGTGAGAAGCGTTGAGGGCTGCGCTCATAGCATCGTCGTAAGATGTCTCTGAGAAGACCCGATGCACAACCTACAAAAGAAAATATACAAGTGTCAAATCTTTTTACAAAGAAAAGCGTGAAGACATGAAAACATACCTGAGACAACGCTTCTCGAAGAAGCCATTCCTTGGCAGCCAGAGCTTCTTGGAGGGCAGCTTGAGCTTCGTTACGGGCGCGTTCGGCTTCACTCTTGTTGAGGTTGGCAAGCAACACTTCTTTAGCCGCAGCCTCTTCGACGCCCTTTAGCTTACGCTCGGTATGGTCAAGCACCCCCCTCTGGTCCAGGATTTCTTGAAGCTTCTTAGCGTCCTCCATCGCCAAGGCATCATGAGCCTGCTGGAGAGCCTCTAATTTGGCTTTAAGCTCTTCATTCTCCACGCGTAGAGGCTCAGCAACAGCTTCAGCCTTGGTGGCCCTCTCGGTTGCGTTCCTCGCAGTTTCCTTAGCCAGCCGAAGCTGTTCATTAACAGCTTGGGCAGCCTTGGAACGGACCTCGAGTCGAGCCTGAACTTCAACCTCGAGGGCCTTGAAGGCCTTCTCCTTCTCCGCAGCTACTGCGGTAAGTTTTTGGTTCTCCTCCCGGACAGCCCGCGCCTGAGCTACTTCTTTAGCGCGAGCTGCTTTTAACTTGTCGTTTTCACGACAAAGCAGCTCGACGCGCGGCTGCATTTGGGCCAGGAGAACCCGAAGCTCATTGCTTAGCCTACCCTCCTGGTAGCTAGCCATGGCTTCCCCCAACGCACCACTGGGAGCAGCGTGACGAGCCCATTCCACGCACTCCACAGGGGTGCGAAGGGTTGTTCCTCGGCGTATGTTCCATCGTGGAACATACACTTCATTGGAATCCGACACTGTAAAAAACAAAAAGCAGTTAGGAAAAGATGATAAAAAATATATATAAAAAAAAAAAAAAAAATAGGGCCAAAGGAACCCTACGCACCTGTAGGGTCAATAACAGGCCGATAGCCGCCGAACCCATCACCTGAACCCAAAGGAAATCCATCCAAGAGGTCAGGCAGATGGGAAGGTGGCAAAGATTGGCGAGAAGCCCCATGCGTACCTGATGGACCGGCCGTCGTTGCCGATGGCGGGGGCATGGTAGCAGCCGTCGCGGTCGTCGCCGCGGTCGCCGCCGCGGAATCCGCAGAAATAGTAACCGCCGGCTCGGTGAAGGATGCTGTAAAAATCGCACTCACAGCCGGCGGTGACGTCATCTCAGCTGGAACAGTCGGCTCAAAGGAGTGAGCAACTGAACCAGCGGAAGCAGGCGCAGGCGCCTGGGTCGACGCCTCAGGTAGGCTGACCAAGCCTACCGTCATTGGCGGAGAGGTACTCCTCTGCGCTCCACCCTGGAATGCGTCAACATCCACGCCTGCGTAAAGAAGGAAAGTGTTAAATGATATTAAGCTATGAAGTTAAAAGCTAAAGGAAGTTGTACTTACGGGTTTTCTTGAGCCTGAAAGTACGGACGGGCGGGGACGAACCCGATGGAGCCGGCCTCTTCACGCCGGTCACTGTCGTCATCCTGGGCTCTTCGGTGACAGTTGTCACAGCCTCCGGAATGATCTTATCACCACCGGGATTCCCCGCCACCTCTTCGCTCTCGGTCTCCGACTCAGACCGAGGCGCTGGATCGGCAGTGGAGGCCTTCTCCTTCCCCTTCCCGCCGGCAGCCTTTTTCTTCCGCACCAACGGAGGACCATCTGCGGATTCCTCATCAGAGCATACGATTAAAGGAATTCCAGCAGAGGTTTCAACATTGAGGGGTCGAGGGTCGAATAGCGCCTTACCTGGCCGACGGGCGCTAAGGATCTCATGGCCTAGCGGATAGACATCCACGAACCGATCCGCAGTTTGTTCGAGGATGGGCAACTCGTTCTCGTCTAGAGCGCGAGTACCCATCCTAGCGGGACCGTCAGCCTCCCGCGGGTTAAGGAGCGACTGCAGGTCGTTCCCCTCTGAGATAAACTGGAAAGAAGTTAGAAGAAATTCAAAATCAACAAAAGGAAAGAAAGCATACCGTAAGGAACAGAGTTCGAACCGTATTCGAGGACGATCGGAACCTTTTGCGCATCCGCCGCCTTCCACACCCGGCTCATCCCCAACATCACCATCCCGGATTCCGCAAACCGGTAAACCGGAGATTGGACCCGGCAAATCCTCGAAAACCATTCCGCCTCCTCGTAGTTGGAGGCGTGAAGGCTGGGAAGAGCTTGCCCATTTTTGAACTTCATGGCAAGGGGGATGGCGCGAGCGGATATAAAGAAGAACTCCCGCTTCCACGCGCGAAGACTGCGCTCGGTCGCGCAACTCTTCAAACCCTTTATCCGGGTTATCAACGTGTACCACCCCTGGATGCACCTCCAAGTGTAGAAGGTCATCAGGCGGTCAACATGGGGCTCGATGCCCAAAATCCGGCACACCCACTCGAAGTGGCGAATCTTGGCGATCGCCATGGGGTGCAACTCGGTCAAATGAACACCGTGCCTCTCAAGGACACGGTAAACAAACTTTGTCAATGGGAACCTAAGATTCCCATAAACAAAGAATGCTGCATAAACCCCGATCTTGCCTCTGGGGGCATCGTACACGGTCTGATGGGGTTCAGGAAACTCAGGCTCGAGAGACTCGAGCATGAACTTCCTGACAACATACCGATACAGATCGCCAGGCAGAGCACACTGGCACTCGCCAGCAGTACTCTTGTCTTCGGCTGTGGATTCAACATCACGAGACGACATCTTGTGAATGAAAGAAGAAAGCGATTTCGAGAGAATGCTTGCCTGAAAAGGGGAGTATTCACCGGAAATCGCTTAAAAGATGAAGAGAAGAGTGAAAGTGTGGATTACAAAGAACCCTCTCCCCCTTTATATACTAATCGCAATTAATGCGATGCATTTAAAGCGGAAGAGAGAGAAATCAAAGGTGCAATGAAACTATGACACGTGGCAAAAAGCAAGCTGGCAACAGCTGTTGACAGGACGCGTACCATTAATTTCGTGGCCACGCGCCCGAAAAATCGCGCCCACGCGCCTGAAAAAGCGTCTGGAATGACCATGTACTGTCACGTCACCATAACTTCCTGCACGTCCTGACACAGTCAGAAGAAACCGTCGCACGACGTTTCAGAGGTTTGGACTGTTCTTATCTTTCCACCAACCTTTCGAATTTCAAAATTCAAAATTCAAAAAGATTCAAAAGTAAGCGGGAAAATACCCCTTACCTGGGCGAACAAGTAACCGTAAGACGGATGCAGGTACAGTGTTAAAGCAAAACCCTTCACATACCTAGCACCCGCAGGGAATTGAAGCAAAGTATACCTCGGCAACCAAGTAACTATAAGACGGGTGCGGGTACAGTGTAAAGGCAAAACCCTTCACATACCTAGCACCCGCAGGGAATTGACGCCAGGAATACCTTGGAAGTAAAGTAACCGTAAGACGAGCGCTGGTACAGTGTTAAGGCAAAACCTTTCACATACCTAGCGCTCCGCTGGGAATTGAAACCAAGAAGGATCTTCTGGGCAATGCTTGCGGAAACGGAAATAACATCCCCGCATAGCGGGAACGTCGAGAACTACGTTGTTTGAAGCTCCAGGATGGAATTGGTGGTTTTAACATAATTGATCACTATGTTCAAAACTACCAAAACCTCATGGAGAATCCACACAAGTGGGACTCAACGCTCCTGACTTGCGAGGAGGTTACAGACCTACCCGCATCATACCCAAAGACCAAGCAGGAAACTCGGGAATTTCTGCAAGTGACAAGGACTTCCGCGGGAAGAATCCCCATGGAAAACCTTAAAAAACCCTTTTCAAAACCCTTTGCTTAAGTCCAAAAGTTCACCTCACTTTATTAAACACGCATGAGAAGAACATTGGACTGGGGGACTTGAAGAGGTAGGTCCCAGCAGAGCCCAGTTGGACCCGCAAGACTCACCTTGAACAGGGACGTCTGCGCAGAAACCAACTGGATCCGCAGGACCAACCATGCTCAGAGACGTGACGTCCTTACGCGCAGTACGCAAGCTGTTCCCGCAGGAAATGCCTCCCAATGGTGAAGGACTCCGCCTGTCCCCGCAACCTCGGATACAAGCCATCAGGGAAGGCCACCCGCGCAGCAAGGCTACACGCACAAGGCACTTAGCTCTCAATCACTCTGTGTCACCTGAAGGAATGAGCGAAGCCGGGAGCAATCCCGCACAAGGGCGGGAGGGGGAATACTCCCGCCCAAATAAGCCAGTCCGTACGATACGGGAAGATCTTCTGTACTGTACCTGACGAGGTATGGGAAAAAGATCTGACTAAAGATACGACAGCTTATTGACAACAGTATGGCGAGCAGCATGCTCCTGCACTGTATGTCACTATTAGCCGCTGCCTACTCACCAACTCTTGTCATACCACGTGCGTAGCCGGCAGTTGGTGGAAAAGGAATAGTATACAGCAGGCCTGGTCACTATCAGCCGCTGCCTACCCACCAACTACCAGCAGGGCACGTGCGTAGGCCACTGTTGGTGGAACAGGAATACTGTTGCAGCCGGCCACACCTCCTTGGAAACCTACCTTCGGCTATAAATACCACAAATGGTATGACCATCTCATCTTATCATATTATCATCATATTATACCTGATATCTGTTCTAGCAATCTCTTAATATACACTTATATTCAGAGCAATCTAGTCTGATTCTCACGCCGGAGGGTGGTCACAAGGAGGAACCCCCCCTTCTTAGTGACGAGCTTACGGTGTCTGTTTTGCAGGTCCCCTGAAGAACAACTCTCTGCTGGACCTCATCCTCGTGGGAAACATTACTTAACCCCCAGATTATCTATAATCTGTCCAGGGTTCACTTAGTGTTTCTTCAAATATTCTTGTTAAGTTATAACAGAAAGATTTTTTTGTGTGTTAATGAAGTGAGAAATATAACCGCCTTATATTTTTCATCTAACTCCACTTCTATGTTTTCAAGATCCAACACCAACTTATTGAAATTATCGGTGTGATCTTCTTGAGACCAATAATAAGCCATATGCAACATGCATAATCTTTCCTCAAGTAAAACTGATTGAACAACGACTTAGTCATGTACACGGACTCCAACTTCAACCAAACACTGGCTGCATATGTTTCATTTGACACTTTATAAAGAACTCGATCACAAAGACTCAAGGTGATTGCACTCTGCCTTCTCAAGTATATCCCTTATGGATGAAAGCCTCTAACATGTTAGCTTCACCCAACAGAGCATCCATGCCTACGAACTAACAATGCCCACATCTTAACTCTCTGGAGATTGAAATCGTTTCTCCCATTAAATTTCTTCAATTCAAACTTCTTTGACGAAAAAATTTTATAAATAGGAAAAATGAAATGGATGTAATGGTTTATAGGTGAGATAAATTTTTTTTGGGTTTCTAGGTGTTCCGCCATTTGAAATGGCGGAACTCATCATGATTGCAGAACGTGTCAGAAATGGTCTGGTGACCTGGAGGTTATCTTGGTGTTCCGCCATTTGAAATGGCGGAAGTGACATATTAACCACATGTTCCGTCATTTAAAATGGCGGGACACAATTTTTACCCCTTATAGGCTGCCCCTATTCATTTTTCTCACTTCCGCCATTTGAAATGACGGAAGTGAATAGTACCAACAATTTATGACATGACTTTTCTGGTACCTTTTTGACCACACTATTCACTTCCGCCATTTCAAATGGCATGAGTGAATAGTATGGTAAAAAACAAAAAAGTCTTGTCAAATGTGTTTAATGTGTGGTAAAAAAGTAAGCAGAAAAGTGTCATAAAAATTTATGTCACTGTTCACTTCCGTCACTTCCGCCATTTGAAATGGCGGAAGTGAATTGTGTGGTCAAAAAGGTACCAGAAAAGTCATGTCATGTCATAAATTGTCGGTACTGTTCACTTCCGCCATTTCAAATGGCGGAAGTGAATAGTTTGGTCAACCAGCCATCGTCAGATGTGTCAGGTATTATACTATTCACTTACGCCATTTCAAATGGCGGAAGTGAGAAAAATGAATAGGGGCAGCCTATAAGGGGTCAAAATTGTGTTCCGCCATTTCAAATGGCGGAACATGTGGTTAATATGTCACTTCCGCCATTTCAAATGTCGGAACACCTAAATAACCTTGAGGTCACTAGACCGTTTCTGACACGTTCTGCAATCATGGTGGGTTCCGCCATTTCAAATGGTGGAACACCTAGAAACCTAAAAAAAATTTCTCTCTCCTATAAACCATTACACCATTTTTATTTTTCCTATTTATAATAATTTTTCCTTCTTTGACACCATATTGATCTTCAATTGCTTACGATCGAATGTTTGAATTGAGCCACACCTTGCCTATGATACCAATTGGTATACATACACAAAAGAAAAAGAATAATCAAATGTTAATTATTACAAATATCGATAATTAGAGGTCCCTAACCAGATCTTGACGAGACTATTATGATCGACCAAAGGTGCAGACACCCTTTGGTTAATACGTACGAGAAAAACACTAGAATAAGAACGAGAAAAACACAAAGTAATTACTTCAAAATACTCTTCTATTGATTGATTAGCTCGATAACAATTAACACCAGGGAAAACTCAATGCAAAACAACTAGAGGAACAACTGAAAACTTAAAATTGAACTTGACTTATAAGCTCATCAAGTTCGTTGTTTATAGACCTCGCGAATTAACTAAGTTAGCCAATTAGTAACTTCACTGACTATTAAGCTCTCTCCAACCTAAAGTTTGATTACTATTTATAAAACCTTAATTAATAAAAGTTATTATTATTATTATTATTTTTATTATATATACAACACAATATTTTTGGACTAATAAAGATGGATTATATCTTTATATGTCGGCAAGATTTAGTTAAAGTTTGATTACTAAAAAATGAATTTAAAACCTTATGGAAAGAAGGTTGCTCTAAATAATAAAAAAGTAATTAGTTAACTAAATCTACAGAAAACAACTTTTAATTTTTTTTTAATGTCTTGAAGTTTAAAACTTAATATACATATAAAAACCTCTAACAAGATATTTGGTCAGTTGTTACACTTTCTTATGATATTTCACGAAATAATCGGAAAAGTGGTATGTGAGGCCTAATTAAAATGAAAATTTAAAAAAGAGAAAGCAGAGATGCATAGTCTTTAATACAACTTGGATCTTCTTTAAAAAACTTTATGGTATAATTGAAATCTAAAACTTATAAACCGTATATGTTAATGGCTAGCTGACCCACCATCCACTACAATCTCCCTATATATACCATCTCTTCCACCGTTACTTATGCACCAATATTCACACCGCCAGCAGCAGCCAGCAGTTCACTGCAATTTGATATCAAAAGCTGCAGGGACAATGGTGATTGCTGGTCATTTCCCTCACCTCTCTTTTGCATTTGGTCTTATGGGTACTCTATCTCTCTCTTTCTCTTTCTCTAATCACCACTTACAATAGATGTTCCGATCGATAACCGGCTAACAGTTATGTAATGTATTGAAGGATCACATACTATGAATAATATTAATACATACAACTTAATGCATGCATGTAAAAATATAAAAGTTACTTTCCATGCACGTAACACACTCAAAACCCTTGCTAACAAATGCTTGTAATATTATTTATTTGCAGGCAATATTGTCTCATTCATGGTGTTTCTTTCCCCTTTGTAAGTTTTTCTATCCACTTGATTCTATTCAAGTTTCAACACAAATCAGTATATATAAGTTTGTGTATATTTTTGTAATTACATATATATGTGTTGTTTCTTGATGGATTAAATGATTTTGAAATGAATAACGTTAGGCCGACGTTCTACAAAGTTTACAAAAAGAAATCAACAGAGGGGTTTCAGTCCATACCTTATGTGGTGGGATTGTTTAGTGCCATGCTTTGGATCTATTACGCGTTGCTTAAGGGCAATGCCATGCTTCTGATCACCATCAACTCAGTTGGCATTCTCATACAAACTTTTTATCTATGTGTTTATGTCATCTATGCCCCAAAGAAAGCCAGGGTATGCATATTCTTATATTACAATCATCTGTTTATATTATTGTTAGTTTCTTCATTAGATCTGATTCGAAGAACTATTTCATGTGTAGATGGATACTTTGAAGCTAATCATGTTGTTCATAGTTATTGGATTCGGATTGATTGTTCTCCTAACTCAATTCCTTACGAAAGGCGCTCAACGTGGTGTGATTGTTGGATGGGTGTGCCTTGTATTTGCTTTGTGCGTGTTTGTTGCACCATTAGGTGTTCTGGTACGTACATACAAACGATATAAAAAACAATAATGGCTGGTGGCGGATTTAGAAAGTATAGATACTATACTCTTATAAAAACATAATTGAAAAAAAGTTGAAAACTCAAAATTGAGTTACTATGATATATTGTGAGAATTTATTTAATTTATAGAAGTATATAATATGTACATGTGTAACATAACAATAATAACCTTTGGGAAAAACTATTCATTTATTAAACATGCTTGATTTATTTCAACAGAGACAAGTGATAAGGACAAAAAGTGTTGAATACATGCCAATTATGTTGTCACTAGCACTCACACTCAGTGCGGTTATGTGGTTCTTTTATGGTTTGTTTCTTGGGGACATTAACATTGCGGTACGCTCAACTTAATCAAGTATATTTTTATATTCGTCAAATATTTTCTAACACGAGCTTTCTTTTTTAAAGATACCAAATACGCTCGGATTCGCCATTGGTATCTTTTAGATCATACTTTACTTTGTGTATAAGAATAGGAAGCCAGTTATCAACGACAAGATCATGGAATTCAACGAGAAAATGAATGAAATTGATGAACCAAGAGTCGTGGAAGAAAAAGATCAACACGAAATCGATATGGTGAAGGTGAACGCGTTTATGAACGCTCCAAATGTGCATGGTGTGGCTGTTGTTCCGGGTCCAGTTGTGGCTAATCACACAATTGAAGCCCGAGCTTGATAACTTGATCTTAATTAATGGTTTAATTTTTTGCTTGACTACCTAGTATATCATCTCCATAAATAACTGTACACTAGCTTGATTACAAGTTTGTACCTTGATTGGAGTATAAAATATCCTACCAACTAGCTAATTAACCCTCAGATTGTTTCGGTATTTGATGTGTTCTCTATATGTATGAATTTGATTCTGGATATATATATATTAAGATATTTTTCGTGCTTTTTTACGAGTCTTTATATTTTTCTCGCATTATAAGATAATTAAAAGTAACAGTAATAATTTTATTTCATATGATATCTATCAAATAAATATTCTAGCATTTAATTCATTCAATATTTAATGATTAATAATAATCCATTGGCAATTAAACATCAAAGTTTTATTTCATTTTGTGAAGACAACAAGAGGCATCTTACATAAGAAAAATGACGACAATATTTTATTTGCACACCAAATATATTCTGATGGAGATAAAAAGGATTTATGAAAAAGGTATAGCAAAAGAAAAGGAAAGTTTATGATAAATCGACGTAAGGTGACGAATCCCACTTTCGTTGTGTGTCCAAATATTCTTTCTTGTTTACTGGTAAATTATAGAATATAATCTTCTGAAAAAACTAAAATAACTATATTATTTTTTTCTAATTTTTAATCTCGATCGATATTTATTATTTAATAATAGAAGTAAAACAATACTAGATGATAAAATGATTATGATTAATAAAATTTACGAGTGTCATTTACTTTGCTATTACGTTTTTGTGCAACTTATATCAAACAAAATTTTCAGGCTCGTTGACTCAAACATGAACTCGAAAAAATTACGTCAAACATATGAACCAGTCATGTATTTTACTAGTTTACAAGAACTAAGGAAAGTTATAGGTTTAAAGAGTCTAATTTGATTCACCAAATTCTAGTTTCATGACCAAAAATCACGTTTAAATGACTCAATGAATGTTTTGCTTCTAAACTACAATCATTAAAGTCCTATCTTCTAAACTACAATTATTAAATTCCTCTTATATATAATACTGAACCATTGTAGAGCTAGATCTAACTTCAAAAGAAGATAGCCAGAGCACGTTGGTTCACAGATGATATAACCTTAGTTTACACCAAAGTAGATCCGAAAACGAGTTTTGAAAGCTTTATGATTACCCCGAGTCAAAAAATGTGATTAAAAAGGTTTATAATGTGAATGTGTGTCTTTAAAAGTTTTATTATTACTGTATTGTGTTATATAAAAGTAGTGAACGCATGTCTTTTAAGGTTATTAGGATGGATTGATATACGTGTGTGGTTAAATGTAGGAGTGGGGTGGGGATTCAACTTCATTAAATCGGAAGGAAACAAAAACTATCTTTACACATCACTTGTCATATGTGGAGAGTAATGTGCAACTTGTTTGTATGTATGTGGGTTCTCAAAAGTTAAAACTTAATGGATCCTTTTCTTTTCTTTTCGTTTAATTTTTAATCAAATAATTATATGGATGAAACTAAAATCACTTATGTTTGATAAGTTGGATCATATAATCATATATTGTAAACGTGTCAATTCTAGTCAAAAACCGGTTAAAACAACTTAGTCTGGCTAGATGTAGATTCCCCTTTGGGCTTGTTACAGCCAAAATGGTCTCGTGCTCATACAATGATTAAACGAAACAAAAAATTAAATTGAAATAATATCTCTTACATAAGCCTCTTATGTTTAGCCATACGTTAGAGTTGGACAACATTTGAGCCGAAACCATTATTTATTTTAATTGTTAGTAAGTCGTCAGGTGTTACTCATATTTGCAAGTGAACATTATATGAGCACACCCAAAATTAACACAACATGGTTTTAATATTTTAAAGTGTTTTTGGTTAAGGTTGACGTCTTTGGCGCAAATTACCCGCCAACCCGAAAATTTAAAAGTAACAATCCGTTAACACGATGCGATTGATACTATGATCATGCGTGCTACGTCCACACGGTTTGTGATGTGTTCGAATTGCCCTAAATTAAATTAATCATATAGACATGTCAACTCATTTAAAAAGTAACGAAAAGAAATAAAAATATATAATTGACAGTAAATCCATTTATGGTTACATAAATTGTTTAATACTAATCAGTTTCAACCCGTTATACCCACACTATGATTTATGCAAGAACTAGTGCTTACCCACGGAGCTATATATATATATATATACACACACGTGTGTATGTGTATTAATTATAATGTATGATAAAAACAAAGTAAAGTCAAAAACCATGGAAAGTGTAAAGTGAAAGGGATCTGTGTTGTTTCTTGTAGCAAAGATTCTCCACTTATAATTATTCGAGGCTTTTAAGGAATTGGTGATCATTATTTTACGAAATTTTAAGTAGGTTCCTATGCCATTTTGATGATAGAAGTATGAGACTTGTAGGCCAGTTACCATGCAAAACGACCACCATCAACTCACCATATATGTACATTCCACCTTTGTTTTATTTCCTATACACTAATACAAAGTCATAATTTACCCAAATTACAATATTAAGGGTATTTTGGGGTTTTCCCCATCGACCGCTAGCTAGTCGATAACATTCAACAAGCTGATCTTCTCTCCCTAGTAAGTAAAGGGCCATAATCATTGCAATTAGCGGTGTTAATTTCATACGAATATTTTTTCATATGCATCTTTTTCGGTTGCTAAGTTGTAGTAAATTTGTCGGAAAATTTACGGTTGTTTCTTAGTTGAAACTTTCTTGAAAATCTGTAGAAAATTTGTTCAATTTTTCCTATTTTTTTCTCATTTATGACAGAATATTATTTACAATATTTGAAAAAAAAAACGATTATTAACATATATCAGTGAATAAGAAACGTCCCTAAACTTTAATAATTAAGATATGGTTTTTATGTTTTTTTTTGTAAAGAAATCATATCTGCGTTCCAGCAGAGTATATGATTGGGAACCCCACTAAAGTCCACTTCAAATTCGAACGTGTTCAAGTGTTACATCCCATTTCTACGTTTGTTCAAAGAATAAAATTAATGTAAGTCTTAAGTTTGGTTCATTCTAAGAAACTATCATTACTTTTCTAAAACCTGATTCTTTTAAGATAATAAATAGTTAATAATAACACATTTACATAAACGGTGCTTGGACCATAACGTGTTCAATAATTCACTGTATTTCGACGAGATCATATTGACACAATATACTTGTGATATAAATGTATTAGGAATAAAATAATGTTTTAAAACTGAAACCGTTTTGAACATTAATTAATTGATCACCAATGGACCAATGTACAATTGAGCAGATGCGAACAAGGGCTGACTATTTATGATACAAACCTATTAACACGACATGAAACGACACGAAGTTAAACAAGTTTGGTACGTTTGAGCTTATAAACAAGTTTCATGATTTAAATGTTTAAGACACGAATAAACTTGTTAATACATGTTAATGATAATTTGTTTATACTTGCATATAGTTTTAAATAAAAAGTAGAATAAAATAGCCGTGTGACACACACATTTGTTTTTCATTCTTCGACTTTGGCAAACGGCAACCCACGAACCATGATTCAATCTTCAGAGTTTGAGGCTTTCCTAAACCTTAACCCTAGTCATCTTCATCTTCAGTCTTCATCAAATTATCAGTTCACGAACCACAATTCACTATATATACTCCAACTGTGAGCTTAATCGACCTTGAGGTTTGAGGTAATACATGAGCGATTCACAAACATCATGGGAATGGACATAAGGTTAAAAAAACGGTATTTATGTATATATATTTATGGCCATATGGAAACAATGTGCATCATTTTGTTTATTGATGGTTAATTTGACAAGGAACGCACACTAGTATGTGTAAATGTAAACATGCATATGTATGTATATGTTTAGTTAACTTACACATTGTTTGTCTATCGTGTTCTTAAACAAACAGCTCGTGTTTTTTAAACATAATAATCATGTTTGTGTTTGGAAAAAAACGACACGATTAGTTATCGTGTCATATTTGTGTAGCATCTAAGCCATTTTTTGGTTTCTTGTTTTTTTACTTTAATTCTTTTGGTGAAAATTTGTTTTCTAGAAATTTGATAATACTGCAAATCCCATCATTACAAAACCATTTCCTTTAACAAATAGAGAGACAAACTTGATAGAAAGATAGTAGAGTTGTTGAAATGGGATAAAAAGTTGCAGGAGCCAACGACTGTGAAATAACGAAATTATGAAAAGTTATGCTCCAAGCTTTTGTGATCTAAGGAAAGAATGATAAGAAAGCTGACAATGAAATGCTATTATTGATAACTAATATAGAAATTGATGTTGGTAACCATACCAAAGTGTAAAGCGTAACTAAGAGAAGAATTATATAAAAAAAGTGTAAAGCTTCAACAGAAGAATATGGTTCAAGTGCGAATATGGTAATGTAATTTTTATCATTGAAATGTACGGGTAAATGTAATTACATTGAACCCTAACAAAGTGAAAATTTTGTAGGTTGGTGCAAATGCATGTCAGAGATTATAAACAGAATTTTAAAACACAATTAAGTTAAATTAGAGTTTAAAGAATGAGAGCATTAAATCGTAACAAACGCTTTACTAGCTGTCTTAAGTTATGTGAATTTCATTAGAAAATAGCGAAATTTTACGATTAGGAGATTCAGAATGCTAGAAAGTTTCCGTTCAACGATTGGGTTCCTTTGAAAAGTATATTATTTCGTATAGAGATTGAGGTGGGTAGGATTCCAACAAAAGACGCTTTATTGAAAAGAGGTATATTTTCTTTTAATGATAAATGTTCCAATTAATGTGGTATATCGCAAGATTTAGCGAACCATGCGTTGGTATCGTGTTTGTTGGCTAGATCGGTGTGGTGGAGGGATAGTGTGGTAATTGTTTAGTTTGTTGCTATAACAAATTTACGTGGATCTAATAAACACTCATCATAAGCATACCCAAGAAGATGATACTTATCAACTTTCTTTTAGAAGTAGCATAAGTCTCGTGTCCAGCAATATAACAAAATATGTGTTTTATTCCAATTCAGTGGCTAAGTGTTGGGTTTGAACTATATTTTTCTTGCAGGTGTACTAAGTAATACGGAGTATCATTTTAGATATATTAGTTAACTAGTCGCACTTACGTATGGTTATACGCATAACGTGCTATAACCCGCCCGACAATTTCTTTGGAAACTGCATAACAAGTCACAATTAATGCAGCCAAAAAAATACAAGAACACATACGAATCCAAGTGTTACAATTCAATAATAACCATTCAAGCGTTAAATACAAACATTATGCATGTCCTGGTCATGATCATGGGAACGTAATACTCAACCATAAAAACAGAAGAAACAATCGTTTAGGCTTTCGTGAAGAAACATAAAATTTTATGTTTTAAATTCTCTTTACATCACCTATCCTTGTGATTGTGAATTGTCCAAGTGTTCAACCCCCATTTTGCTTCAATCCAGCCCAACCCAATTAATTAATTTGATGGCCCATTTTTCCACTTTTCTTTTCCTTGTCTGGCCCAAAGTCTAATCCTTCTCTTTTACTTGAGTAGCTAACGCCTGTCATTAGTTAAGCATATATGGCCCATACGAATCTACATTTTTTGGCCCGGCTAATATCATTATAATACCATTAATTGATGGCCATTAAATTATTCCATATACATTAATAATGACTAGGTTTTTGTCATTACCAATAACATTATGGTCAGGTCCTTACTAATTATACAGCCCCCCCTCATTGTTTTTTAGCTTAAATCAACATCTATGTTGAATATGTTTACTTTCAAAAGAAACGTAAATGATCAATCCGGTACTATGATATGTATTCCAGTCAGACAACCGACACGCCCATTACTTAGTAAGTTTTAATTTCTCCCCCCCCCCCCCCCTCTCATTTTTCTAAACTTTCATTAACATTTGTAATTGACATGTTAGTCTCTCTTATTTTATTTTAAAATTATCTCAAAATATCAAATAAAAAACTATTAAGTTTTTATTTGTTTTATAGTTTTTTTTTATATTTTTGTTGTTGATTTTATTAATTTATTTCTTTAAAATCTTATTAAAAGTTTGTTTATTTTTTATATGTATTAAAAAGTTTTGTATGTTTTTTCTAGCTAGTTTTTTTATTTTTTTATTGTTTTTTTTATAAAATGTATTAAAAACAATTTATTTTTTTATTAGGTTTGGATACACGGGATTACTCTTTCTGGCTAGATATTTCGTGTTAAATTGCAATGAAAAAGATGATAAAACGAGCATAATTTGAAAAATTATATATAACATACTTTTTTGTTAATATGCACGATATCACAATGCCATAAAATGTTAAATTCATAGGCAAAGGCCTTTTTATGTCTACTTGGTAAGAAAATCTAGGAGTTTTTACATGGATAAACACATACACAAGTATCGATCATCATGCATCGACCCTTAGCATAACCCCCTTTTCTCTCTTTGCATTCATTGTTGCAAACAACCCCATCACACCGACCATGAGCATATGACCAAGAGTCTTCACATGCTTCGCCAATGATCACCTCTGTCCCTAAATTAGACATAAAATGCATTTTGACTAATGGACAATTAAGTAATGAATTATTTCAAATCCTCTTCTTATCATGTAATTAAAAGTTGTTTCTTTTATAACGTTTTGCTAGTTTTTATTTTAGATGTCGTTCAAAAAGAAATGATATAAAACATGTATAAAGGTCATATCAACAAGAGTTAAGAGCATAAAAGATCCATGAGTATTACAAAATATTTAGCTTACCAACAATTGTGATTATGAGCAATAGCGTAAGAAAAAACTTCAAAGGTGCCATGCCTTATAAATTATAATTTCTTAATTATATAATCTCTGAGATTATGGATATGGATGGCTATCCTATCATTTGGTTCAAGCATTCTATATTTATATTGAAAAAATATGGATGCACACGTGACACATATTTAATAAATATATTTTGAAAATAATAAAAGAATCATTAAACCACAATAAATACTTGGTATTAAATGCGCTATATCAATCAAAAAAAATATACTCCCTCCGTCCCATTATAAGTGTCATAATTTGATTTTTCGAGTCTTTCTTTTGGAATATTGACCGTAAATATTTTTGTTCGTGTCATATAATACTTGATGAAAATTATATCAATGTAAAATACATTTAAAACCCAATTCATTCATATATTTTACAACAAGTATTATATACCACAAATAAAAATATTGTCGGTCAAAGTTAAACAAGAAAGACTTGAAAAATCAAACTATGACACTTATAATGGGACGAAGAGAGTATTTTCCTTTTTGCCACTCAAAAAAACATTATTTATGATCTAATTTTCTAGTAATATGATGGTTTGTCCCTTCAAGTTCTATGTGATTAACCCAAAGTGACTTAAATTACACGGTTTACACCAATTTGACTTGATAAAAACTTAAAAAATGTAAAAGCACACAAACATAAAGTCAATTAAAAAAATAAAAAAGCCTCAATGCCGTTCAAAATAAAACATAAAGTCAATAAATACATTTTTGGCATTAAAAGAATAATTAAATCACAATATATTCATACCTGTAGTATCAAATGCGCTATATATGATTGCGTTTATATCAAGAAAGGGATAATTTTAAACGCCAACTTTGTCTATTTTAAATCTATAATGTCTAGTATTTATAAGAATTTAAACCCACTATCATATATATATATTTATGAAAGGATAAACACCATATCATTAAACATTTAGAGCAATAAGTAATGAATATGAAAATGTTACATACAAATTAGATGCTATGATCAACAGAAGGTGACTAAAATAAACCAATTTGCAAATGTCGTATATATATAACAACGCTTCCCTTTAGAGAATGTACGTCATGGCATATTTAGTATAGGTTGAGAGCTAACGCTACCCCTGAACTTTCTTGGTGAAGTACATTTGTAGTGCAAAATTTTTGTTTTCTTATTCGTTTTATTCATTGGCTATAGTGGACAAAAAACTTTTTAGCCCGTGGTACCCTCAACTTTACTTCTAGATTTGCCACCAAATAATATCAGCCCAAAATAGCTAGCACAATCTAAACTGTTAAAACCTAAAAGTACTCTCTCTATTTTTGGTTGTAGCATTAATATTAGCATATAAGAAATATAGTTACCGGTACTTAAAAGACTGTCTAAAGGCCCTGAACCTTGTTGAAGACTACGTGACTCATATGCTATTATGCCATATGCCCATATCCCAAATCTGGATGTCTACTTTTGTTATGCTTTAGCTAGCATCTGAAAAAAAAATGAGAAAGTAGTAAACTATACACATGCTATAGTGGTAAAACTTCATTTTTTCTTCTTTTATATCCTCATTTTATTAGAAATTATAAGTTTAGCTCATATATATGTCGACCCATAGCAAGTTTGGTCCTTGGTGTAATGTAGTGGATGAACATTTGTTTTTATTGTTAAGTTTTTTTCTAAAGACTATATACCCATAAACTAAAAACTGTTGTTGATCTCCTAAGGCGTTTAATTTCCGTTTCTAGTGTCCTTAGCAAGATTGTTTCTCGTGTTCTTTTCAAACTGGCCATTTTTAAAACAACTCGCATCACCTCAAATCCACTTTTATCAAAAAACAAAAAAAAAAAAAAAAAAAAAAACCATCTTAGCCTGATACCCTGCCCGTTTTGCCAGATATATTGAAGCGTCAACTTCAGCTAAAGTAACCTGAACATTAAGTACGGCCAAAGTAACCACATTAACTATAGGCTTTATATGGAATCATATTAAACTTGATTAAACCTAAGGAACAAAATAAAAGTTAGATTAATTCATTTCTACATACATATACCTATTAAAAATATAATCAAATTGCTCCTAGTGACCCCATCCTTTTCATTTTTTCCAACTGCAACTGTGTCACTTTTTCCATCAAATCTTTGGTTGTAGTTTCTGCTTCCTGCACATATTTTAGTAAATAAACCACCATATATTCAATCATTTGTTTTATAAAAATAGCAACAAATAAACGTTAAATAAGTAAACGAATAAACAAACCTTCAACTTTTTTCTTAAAGTCTGCTCCTCCGCCTCTTTACGCTCTTTTATTGCGATTAAACTATCATGCTCCTTTTTTAAAACCCCGTATTTTTGTTTCGCCTCCTCTCGCTGATTATACAAAGCATTAATAATTTAAGTGCCACTTATTAGTGCCGGTAACTGGTCAAACATGACATTTTGTGGCACTTAATAGAGGTTTGGGCTCAAAACCGTACGGTTTCGGTATTTTCAGTTTTGCCATTTGGACTTGAAATTTTCAGGCTGGAAAAAAAATGACCCAAAATAATGCAAATTTTTAGACACATGAACCAAGACACAAAACAAATATTTGCGAGTTGACACAAACATAACCCGTTCAACCCAGACTTTTCTTTGAGTTTTAACATATTAATAGTTAAATATAACAACATTTAACCAAATATGCAAATCTAAAAAAAGTATTTTTATTAGATCAATTTCTGTTTTAATTTTCGAATTTTGACGTAAAATACTCAAGTTTTAATAGTTTCTGACAGAGAACAACGTTTTTGAAAATAGAAATATAAACTGGTTACACAGGTCCTGTATAGCTATATGTGATCACGAGCTTGAACTAAACCCATTTATACCAGGTTCCGTTTTTTGTTGCATCCTTTAGCTTAACCCATTTGACCCGTTGAAATTGTAACCTTTAGTAAAAAATGTAGTATTTACCTGAGCTTCAAGTTCATTTCTGCGGTTTTTCTCATATTTTAGATCTTGCATCAGATCACCTAATACCTCTTCTTCTCTTCTTTTTAATCTATAATAAAACATTCATTATTTTGTGAAACCAAAATTTATAATAATAATAATAATAATAATAATAATAATAATAATTACAATAACAAAAACAATAAGAAGAATACCACGCACCTTTCCTTCAAGTCACAGTTTTGTTCCATCAACAGCTCTACGCTGGGAGTACTAGTCGGTTCCGTTCCCATCAACATGAAGAGACTTGACAATTTAAAAGAACAAGTTGAGCACACAAATAAAGTTGTAACACTTGAAGCAATAACAAACCAACTTTAAATTTTACCACATTTAGAAACTAAGTTACATTTAACTTACAGCTTATGGTGATTGGTGACAAATGACATGTTCAACCGCTGCGTCATATTATTGGTGATTTTTTTTAAAAGCCGCTGGCAGGGAATATGCTAAGTGTCCCTTTTCACCTCTTATCATAAACTTTAGCGATAGATAAACATAATTTCAAAATTCCCATTTTACCCCTTATAAATTATCGTAAATACAAGTTTTCCAAGTTAATGGATCCTTAATTGCAAGGATTAAATACTTAAATTGGCATTCTAATAACTACAAATTGCAGCAACTGTAGTGAGACTGCCACATCAGTAATGTGCTAAAAATGGTAATTAACTGTAAGTTAAAATGAGTAAAATCAGTTAAAAGTACCCCTAAGTGAGGTGGTGCGACAGCTTTTACCGCTTTACAGTTGGAGAATAATCAGGAAGACTGACCTCTAACGCTGAAAGTAGACGGGCTCTCCGACCATTTGCATGACGTTTATTCTGCGTAATTTGGTTGTTTTCGGTCAAAGGTAATGTTGACTCAGACGAGCTTGCAGTTACACCAGAAAACCCATTTGATGTACCCCTTTTTTCTCCAATATTAAGAATAATAATACTACTACCACTACTACTATTATTATTATTATTATTATTATTATTATTATTATTATTATTATTATTATTATTACGGTTAGTGGCTGCAGAAGGACGCCTGTTAGGTTTAGTTATAACTGCTTCTTTGTGTGGTTGTGAATGAATATTGTCTAGTTTTGGAGCGTGTCTCGTCCTGGAACTTCTCCTTATAGTAGCTTCAGCTGTTTGATCAGGAGAAGGCTCTATACAATAACCAGAAATGTAACATTCGTCATTTTCGATCTTTTTGTATTTGTATTTGTATTTGTATCAAAACCCGACCCGATTTGTAAACCAAATCTTTCACTAATATAAAATGTTGGATTTTTATGTTTCATAATCATCTTTTACCTTTAGGATTTGTTACTAGATTGTATTATTTAAACCTTTTTAAAAAAAAAAAAAACACATGCAAGTATTGATATAAAACAAGGAAAACAAGTTTGACTCATTCCCTATATAAACAACCTCATCCTCTTCATTTTTCTTTGCTCATTTATCTTCTTTCTCTCCCAAATAAAGTTCATATCTCTAACCTCTAAGGTTCTTAATAATCAAGCAATAACCTTCTTTAATTCTTGTTTGTTACTTATTAATTCCTATCTTGTGGCACAACATATATATAATATGCACCCCTTGTTTCATTCGGCTTTCATCTTCTTCGGGAGGTAATATGCTATAAGGCAAGGCTACATGGAGAACTCTTTGTAGTTCTTGTTTATACTATTTTCCTTTAATGTTTTCCTAGTTTTGTTCATATTGTAAATAGTTTAGCTTTTAATTCATGTTTAAAGAGTTTCATGGTATTGGTTATGAAGTCACTAGTCTCGGATTTATCCCGAGATTAGACCCGAATCAAGACCGAACCAAGACCAAACTCTTGTTTACTAGTCTTGTTTATACTATTTCCCTTTAATGCTTTTGTTTATATTGTAAGTAGTTTAGTTTTAATTCATGTTTAAAGAGTTTCATGGTATTGGTTATAAAGTCACCAGTCTCGGTTTTATCCCGAGATTAGACCTGAATCAAGACCGAACCAAGACCAAACTCTTGTTTACTAGTCTTGTTTATACTATTTCCCTTTAATGCTTCTGTTTATATTGTAAGTAGTTTAGTTTTAATTCATGTTTAAAGAGTTCCATGGTGTTGGGTATGAAGTCACTAGTCTTGGTTTCATCCCGAGATTAGACCCGAATCAAGACCGAACTCTTGTTTACTAGCTTTTGTTTTAAATAGTTTTGTTTACTAGTTTTGTTTAAAATAGTTAAATAAACATGTTTATGAAAGATTTGAACCTTGTAACTTCTAAAACCATTTTGATAGTTCTATGGTATTTGGGTATGTGGCAACCATCCTCGGTATCATTCCGAGTCAAGGACCGAACCAAAACCGAACTAAGCCGAGTTCACTTGCCTAAGGCACACAAGTGTATTTTTGGCCATCGAAACTCATCTTTTATTCAAGAATGTATTTTAAACTAATTTTAAGTATTTTATCAACTTACTTGGTGTGTCGGTATCCAACTTGATCTTATAACAAGCTTGGACCGGTGATACCAAATACACACTTAACGGACGTTAAGGTTCTTCATAATAGAACTATATACTTGGTTAAGTCTTTCGATTTTATTTAGTTATCTCAAAACATTTAGAAAGTTAACTTTGAGTTTAGTTAATTATCTAGACCCAAGTTATCAAATCCGAACACTCGATTAAAACCTTGTTTTGGTGTTCATATACCCAAAGGGTCTTGCATTAGTGCATTATAACCCACATAAGTTACTTAACATAGGTTGAGTAATAATTATGAATAAAATACCAAGACCCGGTTTCGAGTAAACCTACTTTTTATAACATGTCTTTAATTTCCCAAGTATTTACATTTTTAAACCATAAACTTCATTTATTTACTTTACTTGTCATATTTTATTTTAAACCCTTCCAAGACTACCTACTAATTAAGACCCGTTTAATCTAGGTCTTGCTCGTTAAACCCGATCTCCGATTATTCACGAATCAATTGTTCAAGTTACTTAGTTAACGTGAGTACATTTCATCCCCCGTTTTCCCTTTTATGTTTTGAGGGTAACATGCATACTTATTCAAAACAAGAATGATTTATTATACACTTTTCTCAAACCACAAACTTTAAGGTATATGATACTTGGAATACTTGCTCTTTTGTGTGTTATATGCCTCATATGCTTTACGTGCACGAGTGTTTATTTTTATGTTGTTGTTGAGCCTCATTAAGTATGATCATACGCTCCCCTAACTACTTAGCCTTGTGCTAGTAGAATAGGGCCTCATTATCCGAGTATGTCAGTTGTTACCGAGTAGAAAGGATCCTCATTACATATGTTTTTATATACCACGATTGATGCTTTTATTTATAGTCTCATATACGTTTGTGGATTTCGCTCATATTATATATACTCAAAACTATGAAATTGCTCACCAACATACGTGTTGACAAATGTTATTTTATGCATGTTACATGTTTGATTATTACTTGAGTTAGAGTTTGAAGACGTCATTCTATTTTGATACCGCTAGGTTATTAGAAGAATGGACAATATTTATTTCTTACGTTTTTTATGTTATTTGTATGAACAATATGTGTTACTTTGGTGATTGAATGAAATTACTGAGTTGATTAAATATTGTCACTTTAATAGTGTCTTGTGTTCTTGGGCAATCCGTTTCACCCCGGCATGTTCCGCCGCCTTTGGTCGGGGTGTTACAGATTGGTATCAGAGCCAAGACTATAAGATAGGTGGTTAGACGTAACGGCCTAGTATAGTTTGCTTTAGGGTCCTTATACGTGTTACCCTACTTGATTGTTCATTACACTTATACATTTAATTGCTTATTCATTTCATTTAATCTACAAAATATACACATGCACACATTCTCATAGTATTCCAAGGTATCCTTACCTTAAAACGCAAAACATTAATTTTATATAGTGTTTTATGGATCACAAACTTAATTTGGATCCCGTTATTTAATATCTCCTTAAAGGTTGCATTTATATCGGGTTTGTAGTCATCATGGAAAGCGAAACACTATGAAACGACCATTTGACAAAAAGATTCCAAGAATCGAAGGTGATATACTTACCTAGAATGGTTGAATTATAGTGTGCGTTTTCTAAGCCTACAAATCGTGTTATATATGTCAATACTTTAAGTTGTCGAATGCAAGCGTTCCGGTTGCCTCCTTATATTTTTTTGGTGTTAAAAATACAAGTTGTTTTTAACATCTCGTTGTATCTTTCCGTTTTTGTTATATGTTATTATCGTTATTTGAGTCACAACAACATAATTAAGACGCGGTGGTACGTGCACATGTTCGAATCCACCTATTATTTTATACAACTTTATTTGTCGGGATATCAAACCCTGGTGATTTCATGTACGATTTTCCCGACTATATATATAAATTTCAAAATCTCAAAACCTCCAATTTTTGAATGGCAAAAGTTTGAAACTTATAAATATATATACATTTTTATCTTTTGATGCAAGTATAAATTGGTTTTTACTAACATTCTCATTCTCATAACTCTAGGATTCACAATTATTAAACCCTACATTTACTCTTTTTCCCTCATACTTATATCAATTACCCCAAACTTATACCATTTCTCTTTTATTATTTTAGAATGCCTCCAATCCGTCGCCAACTACGCAAGCCGAGCTCCGGTCGTCGGATGGCCGCAATGGTAGCAAAAGAAATCGCCGCTGTGATTCCCGGACTCATAACTCAAATCCAAGCCACCCAACCCACCTTACTCAAACCACACCCAACCCCATACCTTTCGCTTTGAAAAACTTCACTAGTGCCAACCCATCCCAATTCTTTGGTACGAACTGTGCCACCACTTTGTTACAATGGTTCGAGAAAATGGAAAGTGTGTTTACTCTTTGTGAGTGCCCCGAACTCAAAAAGACCACGTATGCCTCTAGCATGTTTGAGAATACCGCCCGCACTTGGTGGAATAGCGAGATTTTCACCCATGGAGCGGAAGTAGCTATGGCCTACTCATGGACCAAGCTCAAAGAAGTCATGATGAAAAAGTTTTGCCCAAAACATGAACTTCAAAAACTCGAATCCGAATTTTGGGAACTCAAGCAAGAGAGTGGTGACAACTCCACCTACTCCAACCGCTTTCACGAGCTTAGTCTCTTGGTTCCTCACTTGGTCACTCCCCTCGAAAGGGCTATTGACAAGTATGTCGGCTGTTTGCCTATGCAAATTCACGACTCGGTGATGAGTCGCAACTCGCAAATCCTTCATGATGCTATTACCTTCGCCGGTGCTCTTTCTGAAAACCATGTCAAAGACGATACCCTCTCCATCAAGAAAACGAGTGACAAGAGTAAGCCCGAACCAACCCCTCAAGCTAAAGTCGACCCACAACCTCAAGCCATCAACTGCTCCAACTCCACCCACCACACCAAAAAGAAAGCCAAACCAAATTACCGAAACTATGTTGTCACCCACCCATCACAACCTCAATCCCAATCCCAAGCACTCCAAAACCGAAAACCGTATTCCGACCGCACCCATTATGTAACACTTGTCAACGTCATCATCCCTCCTACTCTGCTTGTCGCCACTGCACCAACTGTAACCGCTATGGTCACACTAACAACGTGTGTCGAGAAGCCTCTCGAGGGCAACCCGCTCCACCGAGGTTTGCCCCATCCAACCAAAATCGTCCCGCTCCTGTTGCTCAAAACCCTCCATCCCAACCTAGGGCTTGTTTCAATTGTGGAGACCCGAATCACTTCCGCAATGCTTGTCCTCGACTTGCTCTTGTTAACCAAGCCCAAATCATACCCGCACCCTACTACCAAACCCAAGCCTACCAAGTTCAAACTTACCAACCCCAAATCCCGCAACTCTTGGCTCCTCCCGCTCAACCGATCCAAGCCATGCAAGCCCTTCCTCCCCCACCACACCTGCAAGCCATGCAAGCTCTCCCTCCTCCTCCAGCTCAACAAGTCAACCACGGAAACCAAGGGCGTGCCTTTATGATGAACGCCAACCAAGCTCAAGTTGCCAACGATGTGGTGAACGGTACGTTTTTAGTAAATGAGCATTTAGCTTCAATTTTATTTGATACCGGAGCTGATAGGAGTTTTGTTTCTTTTAAATTTGAATCTATTCTTGGCGTATCCCGCACTAAACTTTCTCGCCCCTTTTTTTGTCGAACTCGCCAATGGAAATTCCATCATCATCGATTCGGTCATTCGCGATTGTATCCTCACTCTTTGCAAGCACGAGTTCTCGATCGACCTCATCCCGATGCAAATGGGAAGCTTTGACATCATAGTAGGCATGGATTGGTTAGCTTTGCACCGTGCCGAAGTCGTTTGTTATGACAAATTCATTCGTATGCCGCTCGTCAATGGCAAAATTCTCAAAGTCTTTGGCAAAACGATCCCCAAGAAACTCAACCTCATGTCTTGCTCTCAATCTCGTAAGTACTTACGCCAAAAGTACGTTCCATTCCTAGCCTAAGCGGTGGTGAAAGATCCAAAAGAAAAGAAAATTCAAGACATTCCCGTTGTTTGTGAATTTTCCGGCGTTTTTTCCGAAGACGTCTTTGGTCTTCCACCCGTTCGTCCTGTTGAATTTCGAATCGACCTTGTGCCCGGCACGACTCCCGTAGCCAAGGCTCCTTACCGCTTAGCTCCTTCGGAATTGCAAGAGTTATCGAACCAACTTCAAGAACTCTCCGATAAGGGCTTTATCCGTCCAAGCTCTTCTCCTTGGGGCGCTCCCGTCCTCTTTGTGAAAAAGAAAGATGGCTCGTTTCGCATGTGTATCGATTACCGTGAACTCAATAAACTCACCATTAAAAATCGTTACCCCCTGTCTCGCATCGACGATCTCTTTGATCAACTTCAAGGCGCAACTTGTTTTTCCAAAATCGATCTTCGATCGGGTTATCATCAATTGCGTGTTTATGAAGATGACATTCCTAAAACCGCTTTTCGTACTCGGTATGGACATTACGAATTCTTTGTTATGCCTTTCGGATTAACCAATGCACCTGCGGTATTCATGGATCTCATGAACCGTGTTTGCAAACCATTCTTGGACAAATTCGTAATTGTTTTTATCGATGACATTCTTATCTTCTCCAAGACCCAAGCCGAACATGAACATCATTTACGTTCCATTCTCTACCTCCTACGAAAAGAACAACTTTATGCCAAATTCTCCAAATGCGAATTTTGGTTAAAAGAAGTTCAATTTTTGGGTCACGTCGTCAAAGATAAAGGTATTCATGTTGATCCCGCGAAAATCGAGGCCGTAAAAGATTGGAAAACTCCATCCACACCCACGGAAATCCGATCTTTCCTTGGTTTGGCCGGGTATTATCGGCGATTCATTCTAAACTTCTCTAAAATCGCGTTACCCCTCACCGCACTAACTCATAAAGGAGAACCTTACAAATGGGGACCGAAACAAGAAGAAGCTTTCCAAACTCTAAAGCATATACTTTGCAACGCTCCCGTCCTAACCCTTCCCGATGGAAACGACGACTTTGTGGTATTTTGCGATGCATCCAACCAAGGTCTCGGTTGCGTTCTCATGCAACGAGTTCAAGTTATCGCATATGCCTCAAGGCAACTCAAGGATCACGAAAAGAATTATACGACTCATGATCTCGAACTTGGTGCCGTCGTTTTCGCTCTCAAAAATCTGGAGACATTATCTTTATGGCACAAAGTGTGTTGTATTCACCGATCACAAAAGTCTACAACACATCTTTAACCAAAAAGATCTCAACATGAGACAACGTCGATGAGCCGAATTACTTAGTGATTACGATTGCGAAATTCGCTACCACCCCGGTAAGGCGAATGTTGTAGCCGACGCCCTTAGTCGTAAAGTTAATGTCAAATCTGTTCTGCTTCATAGCATCATCATTCAAACCGATCTCCAAGACCGCATCTATCGAGCCCAATGCACCTCCATTGATGAAGGCAATATGTATTATGAAATGTCATGTGGAGCCGAACTTCAACTTGAAACCAAACCCGATGGATTGCTTTTTTTTTAAATCGTTTGTGGGTTCCCGATCGTGATGAACTTAGTACTTTCATTCTCGATAAAGCTCATATGTCGCGATATTCCGTACATCCCGGTGCGGATAAAATGTACTTCGAACTTCGATCTATTTATTGGTGGCCGGGTATGAAAAAGGACGTAGCACTTTATGTCTCGAAATGTCTTACTTGCTCAAAGGTTAAAACCGAACACCAAAAACCTTTTGGTTTACTCGAGCAACCTTCTATCCCCGTTTGGAAATGGGAAGGCGTTACTATGGACTTTATCACCAAATTGCCTCCTACTCAAAAGCAAAATGATAGCATTTGGGTCATTGTTGATCGATTAACCAAATCGGCTCACTACATCCCGATCCGCGAGAAGTACTCCGTTGAACAACTCGCTCAAATCTATGTTCGTGAGATTGTATGCCGCCATGGTATTCCTTTGACAATCATTTCTGATCGTGACGCTCGTTTCACATCCCGTTTTTGGAAATCGCTTCAAGAAGCCTTGGGCACTCGCCTAGATCTTAGCACTGCTTACCATCCTCAAACTGATGGCCAATCCGAACGCACAATCCAAACTCTCGAGGATATGATTCGATCTTGTGATCTTGATTTTGGTGGAAATTGGGATACTCATCTCCCGCTTATTGAATTCTCATACAATAATAGCTATCATTCTAGCATTGAGATGGCTCCTTTCCAAGCTCTTTATGGTCGTAAGTGTCATTCTCCGATTTGTTGGAACGAGATTGGTGAAGCCCAAATCACCGGTCCCGAGATGGTTCAAGACACTACCGATCGTATCGATCAAATCCGCAAAAATCTCCTTACTGCTAGAAGTCGCCAAAAGAGCTATGCCAACAAACGGCGAAAACCTCTCGAGTTTAATGTTGGCGACTTTGTCCTTCTCAAAGTATCCCCTTGGAAGGGGGTAGTCCGTTTTGGAAAGAAAGGAAAACTAGCTTCCCGTTTTGTAAGCCCATTCAAAATCCTCGAAAGGATTGGAAAAGTGGCTTATAAGCTAGATTTACCGCAAGAACTTGCCGGTGTTCATCCCACCTTTCATGTCTAAAACCTCAAAAAGTGCTTAGCCTAAGATAACCTCCATATACCTCTCGACGAAGTACGTATCTATGAAACCTTGCAAATGATCGAAAAACCCGTTGAAACCGTGAACCGCAATGAGAAACGAACCAAACGTAGCCGCATCCGTTTAGTTAACGTCCGTTGGGAATCACGGTGTGGCGCTGAATTTACTTTGGAACGAGAAGACGAGATGAAGGAAAAGTACCCGCACTTATTTATTACGGATTCTTCTTAATTTCGGGACGAAATTTCCTAAAGTAGGGAAGACTGTAACATTCGTCATTTTCGATCTGTTTGTATTTGTATTTGTATCAAAACCCGACCCGATTTGTAAACCAAATCTTTCACTAATATAAAATGTTGGATTTTTATGTTTCATAATCATCTCTTACCTTTTGGATTTGTTACTACATTGTATTATTTAAACCTTTTTTTTGAAAAAAAACACATGCAAGTATTGATATAAAACAAGGAAAACAAGTTTGACTCCTTACCTATATAAACAACCCCATCCTCTTCATTTTTCTTTGCTCATTCATCTTCTTTCTCTCCCAAATAAAGTTCATATCTCTAACCTCTAAGGTTCTTAATAATCAAGCAATAACCTTCTTTAATTCTTGTTTGTTACTTATTAATTCATATCTTGTGGCACAACATATATATAATATGCACCCCTTGTTTCCTTCGGCTTTCATCTTCTTCGGGAGGTGATGTGCTACAAGGCAAGGCTACATGGAGAACTCTTTGTAGTTCTTGTTTATACTATTTTCCTTTAATGTTTTCCTAGTATTGTTCATATTGTAAATAGTTTAGCTTTTAATTCATGTTTAAAGAGTTTCATGGTATTGGTTATGAAGTCACTAGTCTCGGTTTTATCCCGAGATTAGACCCGAATCAAGACCGAACCAAGACCAAACTCTTGTTTACTAGTCTTGTTTATACTATTTCCCTTTAATGCTTTTGTTTATATTGTAAGTAGTTTAGTTTTAATTCATGTTTAAAGAGTTTCATGGTATTGGTTATAAAGTCACCAGTCTCGGTTTTATCCCGAGATTAGACCCGAATCAAGACCGAACCAAGACCAAACTCTTGTTTACTAGTCTTGTTTATACTATTTCCCTTTAATGCTTTTGTTTATATTGTAAGTAGTTTAGTTTTAATTCATGTTTAAAGAGTTCCATGGTGTTGGGTATGAAGTCACTAGTCTCAGTTTCATCCCGAGATTAGACCTGAATCAAGACCGAACCAAGACCGAACTCTTGTTTACTAGCTTTTGTTTTAAATAGTTTTGTTTACTAGTTTTGTTTAAAATAGTTAAATAAACATGTTTATGAAAGATTTGAACCTTGTAACTTCTAAAACCATTTTGATAGTTCTATGGTATTTGGGTATGTGGCAACCATCCTCGGTATCATTCCGAGTTAAGGACCGAACCAAAACCGAACTAAGCCGAGTTCACTTGCCTAAGGCACACAAGTGTATTTTTGGCCATCGAAACTCATCTTTTATTCAAGAATGTATTTTAAACTAATTTTAAGTATTTTATCAACTTACTTGGTGTGTCGGTATCCAACTTGATCTTATAACAAGCTTGGACCGGTGATACCAAATACACACTTAACGGACGTTAAGGTTCTTCATAATAGAACTATATACTTGGTTAAGTCTTTCGATTTTATTGAGTTATCTCAAAACATTTTGGAAAGTTAACTTTGAGTTTAGTTAATTATCTAGACCCAAGTTATCAAATCTGAACACTGGATTAAAACCTTGTTTTGGTGTTCATATACCCAAAGGGTCTTGCATTAGTGCATTATAACCCACATAAGTTACTTAACATAGGTTGAGTAATAATTATGAATGAAAGACCAAGACCCGGTTTCGAGTAAACTTACTTTTTATAACATGTCTTTAATTTCCCAAGTATTTACATTTTTAAACCATAAACTTCATTTATTTACTTTACTTGTCATATTTTATTTTAAACCCTTCCAAGACTACCTACTAACTTAAGACCCGTTTAATCTAGGTCTTGCTCGTTAAACCCGATCTCCGATTATTCACGAATCAATCTTTCAAGTTACTTAGTTAACGTGAGTACATTTCATCCCCGTTTTCCCTTTTATGTTTTGGGGTAACATGCATACTTATTCAAAACAAGAATGATTTATTATACACTTTTCTCAAACCACAAACTTTAGGGTATATGATATTTGGAATACTTGCTCTTTTGTGTGTTATATGCCTCATATGCTTTACGTGCACGAGTGTTTATTTTTATGTTGTTGTTGAGCCTCATTAAGTATGATCATACGCTCCCCTAACTACTTAGCCTTGTGCTAGTAGAATAGGGCCTCATTATCCGAGTATGTCGGTTGTTACCGAGTAGAAAGGATCCTCATTACATATGTTTTTATATACCACGATTGATGCTTTTATTTATAGTCTCATATACGTTTGTGGATTTCGCTCATATTATATATACTCAAAACTATGAAATTGCTTACCAACATACGTGTTGACAAATGTTATTTTATGCATGTTACGTGTTTGGTTATTACTTGAGTTAGAGTTTGAAGACATCATTCTATTTTGATACCGCTAGGTTATTAGAAGAATGAACAATATTTATTTCTTACGTTTTTAATGTTATTTGTATGAACAATATGTGTTACTTTGGTGATTGAATGGAATTACTGAGTTGATTAAATGTTGTCACTTTAATAGTGTCTTGTGTTCTTGGGCAATCCGTTTTACCCCGACATGTTCCGCCGTCTTTGATCGGGGTGTTACAAAAAAAGGTTTCATAAATTATACATTCATGTCTTTTATAATTAATTCCAATGCCTTTGGCTTTCGGGCATGTTTGGTTGGCTGGAACGAAAAGAAATTTAATAATGAAAAATGGGATGATAGAATATATTTTATGATGTTATGCCAAGTCTAACATGTCAAATTAAAGTTACATGTGAAAGTCAATACGGCTCAAAGAAAGTTACTAGCTTCTGACAACTAATAAAAGTTTGAGGATAGTTTCTATAACTTTGGCTAATAAGTTTGTTATTTAGTTTGTGGTTAGTTAAAATCGATAGTTAGCCGTTAATTAGAGACTAATTTAACTGTCTTTCTTCTTTGTAAACTGCTCTCTGTAATTCTTTTCCAAGTCCTAATTCGGTATCGCTTTTAATTCATTCTTAGTTGTCAATCTCGTTGGTTTAACACTTTGGTGGTGTTAATTGTTTCCGCTTTAATCTTCAGCAATAACCAATGTAATGAAATTGATCTTTAGTGGTATTGGTAATTTCCAATCACCGGGAAGCCCACTCACAAATCAGTGAGATGGGGAGCCGGGCGCATGTAGCAACAAGGGGGTTGTGGGCTTAAGGGGTGTTTATTGTGTTTAATGAGTTTCTTAGTGACCAAGTCAAGATTTACTGAGATTACATGTCAACTAAGTTATGTTAACTTATGTATGAGATTAACCCATATATGGATTCATAAGCAAGATGAGAGAGCACGAGTTATGTAATAAGGGTTTTGAGTTATATTTCTTGTGTGAGTATTTATCTCTTTGATGATTAAAATACATGAGGTTTCTTATTAACTAGATAATGTATTCGTAGAGGAGAAAGAGCATATCCAAGTCCCCTATTCAGTTGGATCAGATCTAGTAGCACTCACTACTAATGTAGGTTATTACTACACATCTATTTTTGTTATTGTTGCCTACACATATACATACCATGTATTTTTTACCTAAATATGTGCAAATATATATCTTGTACCTACACATCTGTAAACATATATTTTTATTATCTAAACACACGCATACCATGAGATTTTTGTTTCCAACACATGTGAATACACATGCTTTCTGTTACATGTACATGTGCATATAGCGGAAAACGTTTTTCCTGAAAATGCACGTGTAGGTACGTAAAAACCAAAACACACAACATATCACTAGCTATGTAAAAAAACTCACTAAAGGGCTTCTAGCCTAGCAATATCAAGGGTGTATGTTACCTACATGTTCTGATCCACTGGGACAGAGGTACATTTACATACCGCCAAAACCAGACCCTGCTAATAGCTATGCTATGCGTGATATTTTATTGGGTATGGTTGTCTTCGTTGTGAAGATAATGTATAAATTAATAAATATATGAATTTTTGTGTTAGATTTTTATGTACATTACCTACATACGTGTAGGTAAGAAGTACAAAATTTTAAAAATATGAACCAGTAATTAAAAAGTTAAATGATTTGAACTTGTTTTTTTTTGTTCTCGAAATAAATGAGTGTTCTGTAATGGTCCTTACCATGTATATAAAGACAAGGTGTATAAGACCATACGTTATTTAATGAAACTTATACTGTTTTTTACAAACTATTAATACAAATTAACCATGATAAAATCTCATTTGACCTAAATTAAGATTAGAATTTAAAGGTAGGACTTCCGGTTGGATTATAATTAAAAGGTAGGACTTCCATTTATTCTTGGAAAATAACTAATAAATTTTGTCAACGGTTTCAAACAGATTATGTTACCGAATATACAAACATAATACTTCCTGCTCAAAACATCCTACTATGATTATTGACAAAAAATAGACAATAACGAAACACTATAACTGACTTTGAGACGTCCTTGGTTTAAAAAGGCGCGCCTCAGGCGTGAGGCGCTCGAGGAGTTTTTTAAAACGCCTTATTTAACGTAAGGCGATAAATTACATGAGGCGCCATGAGGCGATGCATTAGCGGGTGAGGCGTGAGGCGCTTGAGGCAGCGCTTCATGTGATGCAGTCTGAATTAAATAAAAAAACGTAACTATTTGGGACCATTTGCTTAAAATATTCACGTTGGGAACATTACCAGCTATATATATATATATCATTCTATCTTCAACTCAAATCACTCTTTAATTTTTATATTCAAAGTTTATTTGCTCCTCGATTATTACTCCCATCTTTTTTAATTACTTCAAACTTATCTTCTCCTAATTATTACACATCTTTTTATGACTCAAGGTATGTTTTCTTCATTGTTCCTTTTTACTATATACACTTCTAGTTTTTATCCCCCCGTGTTACGGGGGTTGTTTTATATTGTTTGTTCTAATATTTATTTATTTTTGAATTTATATTTTTTTATTGTATGAAAGTTAATAATATACTTATGGTTTGATGATAAATTGTTTCACAAATAAATGAGATGTTATAACCCGGTTTAAAAACTATATGGTTTTGATGAGACCCGGGACCCGTTTATTTTTTTGGAATATTGGATTTTAATAATCCCTATTAAATGGTATTGGCCAATAATAATCCCTATTCGTTTTATCACCACTGGCGGTCTCAAATTCAAAAAAGTTGGCCCCCAATGGTCCCCCGTTAAAATTGACTTAACGGCGTTAGAGTTTTTTTTTAAATTTGGCTTTTGATCGTTAGGAGGATACGAGTCGATTGGTGTAAAACTTAGTTTGAAATAGTGCTTTTTAATTATAAATAATATTTATGAAAGTTAATAATATACTTATGGTTTGATGAGACCCAAGATCCGTTTATTTTTTTTACTATAAAATTGGTTTTTTAAATTTATAATATATATATATATATATATATATATATATATATCTTTTTTAAAATAAATAAGATTAATTTTTAGTATATCCTATTTTATAGGATTTTCACATTAATAATTTGGTGAGAATAATTTTTTATTTAATGAGATGTTATAACCCGTTTAAGAAATATATGGGTTTGGTAAGACCCATACCCATGAATTCGGGTCAAATGCATGAGAAGCCTCCATTTAAAAATCAAGCAAATCTGACGACTCCAAAAAAAGGGGGAACGACCACATCACGACACGTATGATTTTTATGTTTTCGTTTATATATATTATAGATACTTTAAGTGTTTAATAATAAAAGAAAGTATAAGTGTGTAGTCATATATATGACTATACACTTATACTTTCTTTTATTATTAAACGCTTGTGTAATACATTTTTTATATTTAATCAGCTCGTTTTTCAAGAATGTACAAGTGTTTTGCAACTTTTAAGTATGTTTTTATAATGTTTAAACTACATATAAAGTATTGATCATGTTTAGTTTTATAAATATGTTTTATTTTATTATTGATTAACAAGTAGAATATGTCATGTATAATTAATTTTTAGTATTTTTTTGTACTGAGCGCCTCACGTACGCGAAGCTCTCGCCTCACGCCTAGCACTTTGCGCTTCGGTTTTTTGGACCAAAACGCCTCGCCTCGCCTAACGCTTTTTTAAATCAAGGAGACGTCTGTCGGCTCTCCAATTACGCAAAAAATAATTTTTCAGTCTTTTCTAAATAATCGAATTTAGCAGTAAGCAAAATATTTTACTAGGCATATCACCTAAAAGTACCGATTTTGATTTTTGACGCAATATCAAGAAACTACCAAAATAGTATAGCAAATACCTGTGTCCTCGGCACTTTTCCCATCAGTGTAGCCAACTTTGTGACAGTTTGCATACCTGAATCAAGAAATATTTATGTTTTAACATATAAATATAACATTATTATTACTATCAACGACACATATACCAGTATGTCTTCTGCATTTAAAGAAGGCGTCCTTCAAGTCTTTGAAGAACCGTGGTCCGCTCAAACCCTTGCTTATCATGAGCTGGTTCAACAAAATCAGCTTCCAATACACCTAACCAACCAAACCAAAAACAACGAAAGTTTTGATCTAGAGAACCAATAAAAACTCACGGACCCAAACTTATCTCATTTCTTTTCTTATAAGGTTTACCTTTCTAAAAGAAAAACTCTATTGCGATATTAGACATATTACATGTATGTAATGTTGTTGTATTACATATATATTATATAACAATATTGTTGTAATACATATATGCAATACAACAATATTGTTATATTATATGTCATAAAACAATATGACATACGCTGACACGCACACTTACATATACAAAATATATGAAATTTCATGATCGATATTATTTTATGTTTTTTTCTAAATTACCTTTTGATAAAGAATAACAATATATAAGAAAGAAAAAAGAAAAAAGAAATTAAAAATGATTTTTTACGCGGGTTCTTTATTAGTTCTCTCAAGAGGAGTATATATAAAAGGGGCCATGAAAAACCATAAAGATATAATAAAACCGAAAAAGCTACCACCAACCAATCAAATTCTATTTTCTTTCATCCTTTAATTATAAGGTTAAAAATGGAAAAAAAGATAAGAAAAAAGTTGTGGCTCATGAAGTTACAAATATGTAGCTAGCGAAGCTACATATATGTGTCTTATACGAATTCGTATATGTACCGTACAAGTTATATATGTGTCGCTTCGTGGACTATAGAATACATACTTTTTTGTTTCTTTTATATATTTTACGTTTATAACCTTACAATAAAAAAATGAAAAAAAAACGATTGGTTAGTTGTAGTTTCTAGGTTTTCTCATATCATATTAGTTTTCTCATGATCTTTTTCATATGTACGTACACACACACATACCTATGATCCCGCGACCACGACTTCCTGCAACATGCCAGAGTCTCCAAAATGGCTGTAAAACAAGATTCATTTTGCAATATGAGAAATGTTGCTTAGAACAATTGCAGTGTCATAAAAGTCAACAATAAATCTACCTTGATGAGTCTGTTTTTATGATAAACATTGAATCCCTGAACATCAATATGAGCTTTTGCATCCTTTACAAACCCCACAGTAGCAAAAACAACAATCTGTTTGTTAATTGCACAAACAGAACACAAGTATTATACAGGTGGAAAAATGGGTGGATTGGAGAACGGGTCAAAATATGTCTAGTCAAAATATGTCTACTTTTTAACTGTTATTACATTTGAATCCTTGGGGATCCCTTCAAGACCGGGATGTGGGCGATACATGACCACATTTGTCATCATCATATCATTTATTATACTATGATACTCCACATCTCTCCCACGAAGAATCATCCGGAAATTATGAGGGACTCTTAGATATAAAATCGATGCATAACTCTGACAAAAAAAGAAAGAACAAAATTATAAAATATTGGATCTCAATCGTGTCGGGTTGAGGTGGGTTATAGGCTGATGGTTGAATTAGGAAACCCAAACACGACTCGCATTTTTGTTGGTGTCAAAGATTTCAACCTAACCCACATACACATAAGTTTGTGTCAACCCGAACACTACCCATTTAAACCAAGTTTTTGTTTTAAAAATTCAAACACGGTCCATTTTTAACAGGTTATGCCTGTTCATGTTTTTGTTTTAAAAATTCAAAACTAAGGTTTACCCTGAGTGAGTGACGGTATGTCAAGTAGTGTCTAGAGTTTGGATATTGTTGTGCCATTTCTATTTTTTTCTCGTCTCGATTAACACCTCGAATTTGAATGTCCTGAAAGAGAAAATAAATAATGTCTATTAAACTTGTAAAATATGACCGTAAAGGAGTTACTTGAATATCAAGAATAACATAAACAAACATCATCATCAGCATCAAAATCGAGCTCTAATTTCCCTTGATCATCCTCCCATAGATTATAAATGATTATGCGCGTACCCTGATCCTTCATATGATCAAACTACAAGGTTAAAAGAAAAAAGATATCAATATAAAAATACTATATGTGCTTTTAGGCAATAAAAGAATCCATTATCAACATGTAAAAGCAATGTGATTAATTAATAAAAGAAGTATCACTTGTTTCAAGAGATCTGCTTCACTTGAAAATGGAGACCATTGTCTCAACGTTTGTATTCCAGTCACCGGCTGATGATCGCTTTATCTTTCTCCATTCTTGCCCACTTTTCTCATAATCAAGCTTTTTGTTGTAGTCGACGAGTCAACCACCAAAAATAAACAAAACAGCCCACAATAAGTTACTTCTAGGGCTGTAAAAGAGATGAGACAGGCCGAGTGAGCCAAGTTGGTATTGAGATCGAGGTCGACATGTAAAACGGTCGAGTTGGCTCATGGCTCATCGAGCCAGCACGCTTATTTTATTATAAATATAATTTTAATTTTTACAAAAACTGTTATATATAAAGAAAAAGTTATTTTTAGCATGCACGTACACAACGCATAATTAATAACCTACAAAAATTATAAATTATACATATATATTATTATTTGGGCTACCTCTTATTTAAATAGGGCAAATACCATAAAAAAACCAACATACTTTCTATTTATATAAATATTAAAATTTGCCTTACACTTTTGGGCTACAGCTTATTATTAAAATTTGGGCTTTAATTTAAAAGAGCCAATGAGCCAGCTAACCAAACCTAACGAGCGAGCCAACGAGCCAGCTAAACAAACCTAATGAGCAGGAAACGAACGAGATTACCTTGGCTCAGCTCGTTTACAAATCGAGTCGGCTTGGGTCATTTCTTAAACAAATTGAGTCTGCTCGGCTCGGCTTGGCTTGGCTTGGCTCTTGTAAAAGAGCAGATTTCTAGCAAGTTTTTTTTTTAAATCGAGCCACGAGTTACTTGCTATGAAAAGATTCATAAACAAATTTCAAATACACGTTGCAACCAGCTAAATGGTTTGACATGAAATTTCAATAACTTTTTAGCTTTTAGGATTCAAATACTTAGAAAATAATTTAAGCATGAGTTAATTTAATTACCATGGGAACTATTATATCGTCTTTCCCTGTTCTCGTTAGAAAAGTGTAGGACAATAGACCAATGCTCTGTGTAGGCCTTCAAGGCAACATCAAATCAAATCTTATTAGTATTTAGTATTTTTAAAATCATTGTTATTATTATTAAAAAGAATACGTGGTTCGTAATATAAATAGACCACAAACGTTTTCCCATATTTTCCAGAGCACCGAGTGAAGACAATAACATCCGCTCCAAGCCTCATAGTACTTGTCTTGAATCCATTTCCATTTATTCAAAATTACAAGGGCAAATAAATAAGAAAATAAATCAAAATTACCCTAATAAGTAAATGGGTCAAAATTGCACTTACATTGTCCAATTGTATCCTTAACCTTGCTTTTCAAAGAATACCCAAGAGACATGCAATATCTCATTTTTTCTGGGCTCATCCCGCCACCATCATCTACAATAGTAAGTAGGTGAAAATTGTTTAAAGAAATGATTTTATATTTCGTATACCCGAATTGAAAAATAACCCATACCTTCAATCAAAAGCATTCTCTCATTATCTTTCTTATTTGTAAGCATATCAATTTTCACATATGTTGCGCCACTGCAACTCTTAACAAAGTAGCAAATAAGTGAAACATCAAAATATATAACATAATGATAATAACATTATTGTTATTGTTGTGTATGTGTGTATAGACTGGAAAAGTACTTCATCTAGTGAATTGTCCAAAAGCTCGGCAAAAGCTGCATGAGTACATATACACACGTATGTTACCAAAATAATTAGTGATTATAATTAGGACAAAAAAAACTATAGATAAATAACCAACTTAAGGAATTATGAATATTTGAATTAATATTACCGCCGAGAACCCATTTATGACTAACCCTTAAATGATCGATACCACCTACAAATATGAAACAAATGAGTTTTATAACTTGCTCTTGCCAATCTTAAACTATAAAGGTTCAAACTTGGGATCTCCCCTCTAAGTGGCACGCGCCTCTACCAAGTGCACTAACCTGACGGCCCACGTTGGCTCCCTTTTCCAATTTAGTACATATGTGACCGTACAAAATTGTGCAAATAACAATTATATTCACACTAGCCTAAGGTTGCATGTTATTACAAAGATAGAGATCAAACCAAATTCTAGGACATATCGTTTAGAGGTTGATTTCAAAAGCTCGAGTTTGTCTCATGAGTAGTTTTTCAAGCTTGAGCTCAGCTCGTTTATTACTTAATAATTGTTTTGATTATTTTTTTATAGCTTTTTTTAATATATAATTTTTGCATATATATATTTACACATAATATAAACTACTTTAATTATATCATAATTTTATATGTAATAATCTCCCTGTATAATAAAAGAAGATCAAGTTTGGTGACACATGTCTTTTAAACACGTGTCAAACTTACAAGCAATTTATTGACGTGTCGTGATATGTTGCTTCCTTGAACCTGCACATGTCTCACGGGTCAAGTTTATCAAAAATGGTTTTTAAATTTTAAGCCAACAAAATATGGATCATATTTAAAGTTACTTTCTCTCTCATTTTCTCTCTCACTCATTATTCAGAAACTTCGTACATTTGAAAGTTTAATCCTATCCAGATTTCAAATTTCAAATTTCAAAATCTTGTCCGTGCTCTTCAATGAATGAAGCTTATAACCCTAGAAAGTAAAAACTATATTTGTTCTTGATATTTTAAGATCTAACGTTAGGCAAATCGTTCTTTCAATCCACCCTTATTGTTGCTGTAATGTAAGTATTTCTTGTCATTTAATCACTACTTTTAGGTTGTCTCTTTAATTCACTATAGTTATTATATCAACATTTCAATCCACCTTTGTTTTATCGTTTATGTCATATTTAAGTTACTTTATATATTTATTTGATTTTTAAAATATTTCATAGATTATATTTATAAATAAATAAATAATCGTTCAACCCGTGTGTCACACGGGTATATAGACTAGTAACTAATATATCAATTAATAAACATTAAATTAAAAAAATCATATAAATGAACAGCTCGTTTAGGCTGGATATGTTAAGCCCGGCTTGAGCTCGTTTAAGTTCGGCTCGATTCGATTATCTAATGAGCTGGTATCAAGTAGCTAACGAGAGGCTTAGAGGCTCGACTAGGCTCGTTTAAACCCTAGTCCAAATTCCAAACCCCAATTTACTTATAAAATGGTGTTTAATCATGTAATGGTTTGACCATTCAATAATATTATCATTTTTCTCCTGATAATTTTCTCAATTATAGTGCCTTCATCTCAAACTTCTTTAATGTTGTTCACTTTCTAGCGTTTGTCTACTTGCTTTCTAAAAACAACCCCAAAATCAACTAAAATAATAATTTAAAAGAAACATAAATACTAAATTTAACTAATTAACACTGGTAGGGTTACAACTTTGGTGGGATGGTAAAGGCTTTGGTCTTTGGGTGAGAGGTCCAGGGTTCGATTCCTGGCTTTGGCGGTATAATGTAAATAGTAGGAGGAAAGCTTGAACATTCAAAAAAAAAAAAAAACCCCTTTTTTTTTAGTGAGAGGTAAGGGTACCTTTACTACGACCCAACCAATTATGCATTGTCATCCCATTTTTATTTTGAACTACCCAGAACTATCATAAGGGATGACGCCTAACGGCGCAACCTTGAACTACACTAAAGATTTAATTTTTTATTGAAGTATAACTAATTGTTATATATATTAAATTTGAACTTCTGATTGTTCATTGCTATTCGCGCATCATCAATTGTACTTCGTGGTCTTATTGTTGTGCCTTTTGGGTTGGGTTTGGACACGTGTTCTTGGGTTATGCATAAAATGCTCCACGTCTCTCTCACACACCTTTCTATTTATTTTCTTGATGCTTTCCATACAGCTACCAACAGATGTGGCTGTGGTTGGTGTCTCTCTCTCCTCAGGCACAAACCATCGTGTAACTGCCGCCTCTTATCTTCATTCCATGTGAATGGAACCAAAGCAACAGGTCTCCGTTAGCCACGAACCACCATCATCGGTTGCTTTCTCTCTATTGCTTTAGAGATCATCGGCCACCGGTGGTGTGTCGGATGGCGGAAGTCTGAGGGTGATGTTGTGCCAGTTCAGATTTTGTCTGTTATGGCTCTGATTCATCTTTTGTTACTCCGATTTCGTTTATTATGGCTCCAATTCTTCAACATGTTGTCGGGTTTAATTTTGTAAACCCGGCGATGGCGGAGACCGGTGACTTTTGGTTGTCTATGATTGTGTTAAAAGTAAGTGTTGATGTTGTCCACTGCCGTGCTCCGATTACCTTACCACTGTTGTCGGGTTCCATTTCGGAACCCTAGGCAGCGGTGGTGGCGGAGGTAAGACGATGATGATATGTATCTGAGTCGGTGAGTTGTGTTCGCTGCACAGTACAACATTTGTTTGTTGAGATGCCTAGACTTTTATGAGTTTGTTGTTGATTCTTTTGGGTGACTGGTTTGGTGGCCATGAAATCCCCAAATTGTTACATATAAGTATGTGTATGATGTATTATACTAAGCCACAAGCGAAACCGAAACGAGCTAAAACACATGGCCACCCCTGCCCATGCATTCCCGTTGGCATTTAACAGCCACTTTGCCCCAAGTATGTACTATGTCTAACACCACATAGCAGAATGTAATAAGTATAAATGACAATGTGCAACTGGGTTTACATTGTAACATCCTAAAATTTATAATGTTGAATAAAGAAAGTTACGTTTAGTGATTTCGCGTTATTAATTAATTAATATCGAGTAAAGAACGAATCATGGACTTAGATTAATTGAGATGGATTAAATGAGAATGGGCCTTAGGTCCATGGGCTTTAAGGGATATAAATATCCCCTAAACCAAGCTAAAACCCTAAACCCTCATTTCATTTCCATCTTATTCTCTAACACACTCCAAACACACACACACACCATAAACGAGCAAGACCCGAGAGAGAGTAAACGTTAGTTGGTATTAGATCTTATTACACGAGATCTAGAGTGCATAAACAAGCTAACCAATATCGAACGAGCGCTAAAGGTATGTTCTTGACCTTTAAAGTTTACGTTTTATTGAACGTTTAGCCTTTTGAATGTCCTTAAGCTTAAAGATCCAAGCTTTATAGTATATACGGGATATATATACGACCGAAAATGGTTAGGGAACGTTAGTGGGTGATGTCGAACCAAAACAAGAGTATTAAAATCGCCAAAATGCTTGATAAAAACCAAACCCGTAGCTGAACTGGGCAACTTCGCCTGCGAACTGGCCAACTTCGCCTTCAAAGCTTAACTTCGCCTTCAAAGCTCCTACGGCCAAGTTCGCCTAACTGGTAACTTCGCCTAACTGGTAACTTCGCTTAAGGCCAAGTTCGGCTAACTGGTAACTTCGCCTAAGGCCAGGTTCGCCTAACTGGTAACTTCACCTAAGGCCACGTTCGCCTAACTGATAACTTCGCCTAAAGCTAAGTTAGCTTAAGGTTTAACTTCGCCTAAAGTTAAGTTCGCTTAGAAAATAAATTAAAAACCTAATGAAAAATGTGTTAAGACAGTTAATGGAAATAAAATTTTTCCAAGCTGACCTGGCAGCTCGACCCCAGCCAGGGGCTCTGCCCCTTGGACCCTGCTAGGGGCTGCCGCCCCTTAGACCCCGCTGCCAGGGGCGCTGCCCCCGGATCCCCGTTCGTTGTGGGTCATATAAAGATAGAAATACAACATGAGTAGTAGTAGTTAATTGATACGTATACTTGTTATACAGTCAGCCGTGCACAACTGAATAAGGGAATAACTATTAACGGAGAGCGTAACAGGATTCAGGTGAGTTTCTAGCCCCATTTATGTGTTATGTTTTCGGGGCTGTGTGCATACTCGATATGTTTGTTAATACGCTTATCCTAAGAGATAAGTGTATGCCTTATGTGAATAATGTGATATGTATGAATGATGGCTTGACGGTACGTGAACGATCTTCGGATATTGCACGTACTGTCAGGTTGGAACGCTAAGTATAAGGTAAGTATGATATGTATGCTTATGTGTATGAATGTGATAAAGTTAATAACAGAAGGAAAGGATGGTTGTATGGTTACGAAGAGGGTACCGAGCCCTAATAATACTCGAGGTATGATGTATGGTTGTATGGTAACGAAGAGGGAATCGAACCCTACTAATATTCGAGAACTAGGGAACCGTACCCTACTAATATTCGAGGAAAGAGGGTACCGAGCCCTAATAATACTCGAGGTATGATGTATGGTTGTATGGTAACGAAGAGGGAATCGAACCCTACTAAAATTCGAGAACTAGGGAACCGAACCCTACTAATATTCGAGGAAAGAGGGTACCGAGCCCTAATAATACTCGAGGAAGGAGGGTACCGAGCCCTAATAATACTCGAGGAAGGAGGGTACCGAGCCCTAATAATACTCGAGGAATGTAGGGCGTAATGCTCTTTATAACGTAAGATATGAAAGCAAGTTAATACAAAAAAGGAAAGTAAGAAAGTATGAAATTATGAATGAAAGAATATAAGTTTATTTGTATTGTATGATGTATGATTAACTAGAACTCACTCAGCGTAGCTGACTTTTAGTATGCACGCAGGTGAGTAGGATGAGGCAGCTCGCTTGAGGAGACACGTGGCACTGAATAAGAGGCTGGCATCGGAAGACTCAAGACGTTTAAGTTTAATGTTTCGTTTATTTTGAAAGACAAAATGATGTTTTAAGACAAGACGTGTTTTGTTATGAAATGTTTTATGAAAGCTTTTATATTACGCGAATGTTTTAATTAACTCTGATATTTAGAACTGCGTTTATGAGTAAATCCAACACGAAAGTAGGGCTACCGGTAACGGGGCCTTACATACATGTCCCGGCATACCCCACCGGACCTGTCAGTTGGGTTTGTCAAACCGATAGTACTATCCACACGTCACCGGCACGAAGTTAATCACTTGTGTTTGTGGGGACTTTCAAGTGTTAGTACTTAGATAATTCACATCATCACACGTTTTCAAGTATATAAGTATATGTAAACATACTTTCCACCCCAAAAGTTCGTAACACAGTTTAGAAGGTGGAGGTCGTGAAACTCACCTTATCGTAGTTCGCACATAAATTATGTATTAATAGGTCAGGTGCCTCGCTTATAGCCTGATTCCTATAAACGGTATCGTATCATTAATACTAGTACAGTGTTTAGGCTAAATCGGGCTGTATAACTAATCTGGGTATAGCTGTTAGGCCCAGAACATGACCATAGTCTTAGATTGTGACGTTGTATACTATGAAATGATAACAACTGGATTTGGCTCAGTTTCACCGTTTCCCTAGCCTAGCCAAGTTGATCGTTTATGCGTTTTGGGATTAGGTAAGATCACAAAAACTTAAGTAAACATGTTGATTGATAAAATGATTTAATTTATAAAAGAATTTTAAGGTTTCGGTATTTGGATTGATCGCAGGGTTCGTTTCCGTTTTCACACGGGTTTGATTATACAAAACGCGTACAATCCACCCGAATTGTCCGGAATTCTCGTAAAAAGTTCGTTTTTATCAATTTCATTCAAAAATATGATATTTGACGACTTTTGACATTTTGACATACCAGTCAGTCCTTTAAACACAAAACTGTCGGTTTCGTTAAAACAATTATAATTTAAATCTTTGATTAATCATAACTAAATACGTACTTATATATAAATTATGTAAAAATTTTTAAAAATAAATTAAAATATGGAAAATTTTATAAAAATACTTTCAGAAATTTTATGATTATTTATTTATTTATAAAAATTCATTTAATAGGTTATAATCGTGTAATAAATGGCTCGTTTATAACAAACGACCTCCGAAAAATCCAATAATTTTTAAAAATGGCCTCAATATTATTAAATAGCCTCTGCAAAATCTCCAGAACCTAACTCTTTTGAGAAAATGCCTTTTTGTGCGTTTTTCGGCTGTTAAAATTCGGTTAAATCATAATTGCACAAACCATACTTAGGCATTTCCAATGATCCCCAAACTTTACCAGTGATCTTACCATCACATATTAATCTCCAAAACCAAATTTCATAATTTTTCAATATGTTTAGCTATTTTTCCCAAATAAACGCTCATAAAAGGAAATAAATTCACCAAATATTCTCCGTTTATCAAAAAATTACCAAATTTGAACAGGGACTCATTTAAATGATCCCTAATGTCCCTGAAAATTTTCAAAAACAAAAAACAAGCACGTCACAACCTAATACTAAACAGCCCTTAAACGAGTGTTACGGGTTTACCTTGTCGGTTTTCGATGAGTTTTGCTAGCTTAAACGACTTTCCGGGTCTCGGGTTGCAAACTCAGTGTATGTACATATCATATAACATCAAACCAAGCATAAATCATCCATGTGACAGCCTTAATAATTAGGGTTTCGGTTTTGGGTTCAAACCGAACTTTCAAACCGTAAAAATGTTGTATGCATGTTCTAATCCGAGTTTTTGATCAAAATAGTATATGTTCCTGGTTTGTAAACATGTTTAACATCAAAACATAATTTTACTTGATTTTTATGGTTTTTGAATGGTTAAACATGTTTAAAACTAATCAATAACTAATTTTTCATGTTTAAACTATGTTAATTAAGTATGAAATCAATGAAAATTAAGGGGTTTACCTCAAAAACTTGGCTGAAAACTTGAAGAACACAACTGAGATGTTTCTAGGATGTATTTGGAATAACTAATATGTTTAAGGCATAGCTTATTTAACAAGCTATAAAAAGGGAGTCCATCCCCCCAACTTGCGGCCGCAATTAATAAGGGCCCATTGGGCCTCCTTTTAGCCCAATGGTGCCTCGGTTTTCGTGCCACGCGTAAACGTCGTTTCAAATTTTAATTCGGGTCCGGTTTTTCATAAGAAAACTAGTTCGAGTGCGAAACCAGCGCGAAAACGAGTGTTTTTCAGCTTCTTTTTGTAAAATAAGAAAAACGTACTGACTCGTTGTAAAATTCCAAAATATTTTCACGGATTGCTTAGAACATGTCATATAAGTGTTTTATAAATCTTTTTCGGCTTAACGGATGCTACAATGCTCGTTTTGATATTAACGATTGCGTTTAAGTTTATAGCGTATCGATAAACGAAACCTTTTTCGTTTAAAGAGTTTTAAACGTAGTGGGGCATAAATATCAATATGTTAGCCTCTATAATATATCTATAACTCGTATATGACCCCTCAGTATGTATACGGGTCATAATTAGTATCGCTCGGTTACTCGTTTAAGCACTACGAATTAACCGATTTATCGTTTACTTGCTACATAGTGAATATAATATACCTCGTTTTGTCACGAATGTCACAATTTGTCTCACCATATTTTGTCATTTCAAACACCCTTGGCGCTCTGTACGATCGTGGTGTTAACTGAATAGTGTTAACGGAATAGAAGAGACTATTCATTGGACACACAACACCACCCTTTCCTCTTCTCTTCAACGGTGAAATACTACCCATGAACAATACCCACCGGCGACTTTTGGGAGGGTGGCGGTGGTGTTAACTGAATACCTGGATACCCGAGCTCCACCCCACCACCCTATGGCATCCATGGATATCCATGGCTCTTAACCCTAAGTAGGGGCCACATCACTCACTTTAACCCCTTTCTACAACCTGCTTAACCCCTCAGTTTAATTTAAAAACAATTCTTAAATTAAGTTATTGCGTGTGATGTAAAGAATGTTAAAGTCCGTTAACAGCTTAACCCAGCTTGCCTTTAATGCCCTTAGCCCATAAAGGGAGCGGGTGTCCATTCGTTAGTCTTTATCAAATCAGTTTTAGCTAATTAACTCCTTGGACGTCACTAGGCCTAAAAGTATAATAATTAATCGCAGTTTCATATATACTTAAACAGTTAAACCCAAACACTTCAAATTTAATTAACTAACCCTCTGAAAAACAAACAATAAATATTAATATTAAATAGTTGAATGCCTTTCCACATACATATATACCTGAAGCTGAAGCTGAAGCTGCAGTCCAATCACCGACGGAACGACGTCCTTCGAAATCACCGGATTTCCAAAACTGTTTACAACTCGTGACACGTGGCAATGTCTTTGGCGGCAAAGGATCCAGAAAACCATCCGGAAGAATGACTCCTTCAGAAAGTTTCTTCCTCTTGTTATTATTATGACCTTCATTAACATTATTATGATCATCATCGTCTGAAGTACGTACTATCGAGATCGATCAACGGAATATCTGAAGCAGCATCCTTTGTTGGTGTTGTTGTTTTAGTGTTGTTGAGTAGTTGCATGTTCATTTCAACAATTTCATGATCCATGGGAGTATATGTTTTAGAGATGGATTATAAATCCAGTGGATGGATGGGAAAACGGTGTGTATTAGCCTGGACATCCCCTACGTGGTCAATCAATGGAACGGTGCGTTAATTAAATATACGCATCAACTCCACGTTGTTGTGTAATTACAAAAGGGCAAAAATACAAGTTTAAAGCTACATACCATTTGATTTTATTATTTTAAAGTGGCTACACAGGAATTTTTTTTATGGCTTGTAAGGTTATCAATATGTAATATTAGTTTTTGGTCGGATTTGAGTCGGGCCATACTAACTAAAAGTGATAATATTATTATTATACTTGTAAAAACACATTTCTAAGGGGGAAGGGGTGGTGCAAATCTCCTCACACACCACACCCAATGGTGATGTGCCACATCACCAACCCTAAACCCATCACATTTTGATAGAATTTGGTAGGGGTGATGGTGTGGTGTTATGGATTTTCAATTTTTTGGCCACCTTCATCCCATCTTCACCGTATCTTTTTCCGGCCAAAATAACTCACTCATCCTGAAGAACAACTTCATCAATACTGGGTTTCACTCAAATCCAACCAAAACGCACTTCCTAAACACCCTCAAAACCCCAAATCCACCTTCACCCCATATCACCGGACCTTTTTCCGGCCAAACACCAACCAACCAACCACCAGATCCGTACCCGACGACACTACCAACCACCAGATCCGTTCATCACGCACCAAATCCGTTCATCACCGGAGCTCCGGCAAAAAATCACCGAAACGCACCTTTTTCCTGCCAAACACCAACCAACCAACCACCACACCCTCCCCTCCAACGTTCCATTTTCCTCAATTTCCACCCCTCACTTGCGTGATAATTTCCACCCCTCACCCATCACGCACACCACCCCCATCACGCATGATGGGGGACCGGCGACGGTGTGCAATGAGCCCTCACGCGTGATGCCGGTCTCCTCACGCACCACCTCACCCCCTCTAAACTCGAGAAATCAACTAATGAAAAATAAAAATAGTTAAATGAACTTAAATTTACTCTAGATTTTTTCATATTTATCTATTTGATAATTTAATTAATGAAGGTATGATGATTGACAAATGCAAATAAAGGCTACTTTTTAGACTAACTTAGGGAAGCAAACAAAGTAGTAATAAAATATTGTCTATTTTTTGTATTAAACAAAAAAAAAGACCGTGTAAACATATGTTTCTTTTTTTTTCTTCATCTCTTTCATAGAACTAGATGCACGAAGTTCAAGTTGCAACATCTTCTTTTTCCTTTCAATGAACTAGTCTTTTCTTTTTTTCAATGGCTTTAAAATTTTATTTATATATTTATTTATTTTTGAGAGGGGGGGGGGGGTGTTAGGATTGCAAAATATTATGAGGAGCTCAAATTTTTCACGTATGTATAATACTTAAAAAAATTTAAGGTGGCCGACAGTCCCCTTTTGTTAGGCTTTGGGTCCGCCCATGCCCGTCCTGAAGAATTTTAGCTGTATTGTTTTGTTTTGTTTTTCCACTTAAAAATAAATTCGTCCTCAAATTCTTGGGGTATAATTTTTAGTTGCGGTATTTAGTTTTTCCAATTCTATAAACCCTTCAACGTACTATCACCTATTCTTTCATGTATAAACCCTTCATTCATCACCTTTTCTTTCTCATTTCCATCTATGATCTCATTCCCGAGTCCTGGTATTGCTATTATCATGAACTGTTGATTAGTTCAATTCATTTAACATAATAGATGCTACCCATAAGGCTGAGGGGTGTGGGGCTTCAGCGGGGGCGCGAGAGCCCCTCCGCTCGCGCCCCCAGGCGCGAGCACCACACCACCGGGGCGCGAGAGGGGCGCGAGAGGGGCGCGAGCACGGAATTCAAAGCAGGCGCAAGGTGGTTCGCGGGACCTGTAGGCGTAAAGGGACATTGGGAGACGTGAAAGAGCCGTTGGGACATGAGAAATGAGCCGTTGGGCTCTTTAATTTAATAAAAAAAAAAGTGTTCTTCCTATATATAAACCCAAGATCACATAAAACAATTACCACACCCAAAATCACATAAAACAATTACCACAACTTCAAAAAAAAAACCCAAAATCAACCCATCTTCCAAACTTTTTTTTAAAAACATGTCTGGAAATTGGTACCCAAACCTAGATTCAGGTTATAGTTACGACGATTTATGGTCGTCACCAGACCAATCGATGTTTTTTTCGGGGTCGCAAGAAACATCCGGCTTTCAACCATCCAACATACAACCGTCTCCTAACTTTGTTGTTCCGGAGACACAAGAATCACACGGTGATGCTACGGGAGCAAGAAGACGCGTCGACCGGAAAAAAACAACTTGCAACGGAAGGGCCGGGACCGGTTTCGACTCCGAGGATGAAACGGAAAACCACTCCGTGGTCATCGGATGAGAAGGAAGCCTTGTGTCGGGCTTGGATAGTCATTTCTGAGGATCGGCGTTGCGGTAATTGTTTTAACGTTTTTAAAAATGATTTTTAATAAAAAAGTTAAATAAAAAAGTTAGCTGGAAATCTAATTTAATTATTCATTTTGCAGCCGACTACCAAAAAAACAAGGTTTTTTGGACAAAGGTTAGGGAGACGTTCTATACGCTCGTTGGGAGTACAGAGCGAAACGCCGATATGATTTCGGGTCGGTGGTCCGAAATCAGAAAATTTGTCGGCTTGTTTACTAATCTTTTCAACAGGAACGCCGGTCGTATGAGACCAAGTGGCAGTGATGATTTGGCGGTTTACAATTTCACTGTCGAAGAGTGGAAGCAGGAGTGTTTGCGGAGGTATGGGACGGTGAAGACGTGGGACGATGTAAAGTTGTGGGAGAGGTTGAAAAAGTGTTCCAAGTGGGTTGAGCTGGTGGCGCCGGACCATGATGCGGAAGTAGGGCCGAAACGGACTAAAACTAGTTCGTCTGGAGCGTATAGCACTTCTGCCGGGTCGGATTGCCGCGTTGGATTCGACCTAAACATTGCGGGGGAGGAAACGTCTTCACCGCCGAGGAGGCGGCCATTGGGACGGGACGCCAAGGGGAAAAAACCGGCTGAGGGGGGAGCCGTAAACATCGTCGATCTTGTTGAATCCCTCAATAAATTCAACAAAACCATGGAGGTGGTCTCTAATGACAAAAAGGAAAAAAGTCGAATGAGAGATTTGGACTTCCTTACAAGAGACTTCAGTAACCTAAATCCGGTAGATCAAATGCTGATGGAAAAGCAAAAGGAACGTATCCGAAAGAGGTTGATCGAAGAAGACCAAGCCGAAGAATAAGAATAATGTTTTTTTAGTACTTTAATTTTTTTTTATTTTTAGATATTAATGTGTTTTTTTTTAAAGTGTGTTTTTTTTAATAATTTATGAGTTTTTTTAATAATACGTTTTTTGAATATATTTAAAAAAAAATAAAAAAAAATCCGCTGGAGCCCCTGCTGGAGCCTCTCCACACCAGGGCCAGGGGCTCCAGCGGGGGCTCCAACACCCATCTTATCCAGTTTCTCTCTCTGCCACACGTCACAATATTATTGGCTGGAGCCCCACTCGCGCCCCCGTTAGAGCCCCCACACCCCTCATCCTAACATTTTTGAGTATAGATATTATTATTTTTCGAGTAATCATTGAAAAGACTATACAAAGTCACCCCATAGCACACTATCCCGTCCTACACTCCATAAGACCATCGTTTATACTAGTGGGGAGACCCCACAAGTTGGCATGTGAATAACTTAATCATAAAATAAATTTTAACTTATTACTTTATAAACTGTGAGCCTAAAATACTAACTTTTTTTAAAACCACAGAAGGTAAAAACAAAGTAGCAAACTGAAACTAACTTCAATCACATGAGTGACACTTTTCATTCCTGTCTTTAATTTAATTAACAATCAAACCTAAGTAACATAATAAAAGTTAGATTTATTCATTTCCACATATATATACCTATTTCTTATAATTTTTCCAAACACATACTAATAAATTGCTCCTAGTGACCTCATTTGCGCCCCATCCTTTTCATTTTATTCAGCTGCAACTGTGTTACCTTTTCCATCAAGTCTTTGGATGTAGTTTCTGCTTCCGGCACATAATTGATCAAATAAACAACCATATATTCAATTATTTGTTTTATAAAAACAGCAACAAATAAATATGTTAAACAAAACAAACCTTCAACTTTTTTCTTAAAGTTTGCTCCTCGGCGTCTTTTTGCTCTTGAAATTTTTCATGCACCTTTTTTAAAACCTCATATTCATGTTTCGCCTCCTCTAGCTGATCATACAAAGTATTGATATCTTAAGTACCATTTATTAGTGTCCGCAACGGGTCAACATGTCATTTTGTGCACGCCGCCATAACATTTTTGTAATCAGTTTAACTAGAGGTGCTAATGAAATGGTTGGTTGGTTTTGTGCTCAAACCAAACCAAAAACCAAAACTTCAGCTTTTGAGTTTTTGAAAATCAGTTGTTTAAATTCGGTTGGGTTTTGAATCTTTAGGTTTTTCCATTTGGCTTGAAATTTGTGGGCTGAAAAAGAACTTGAACCAAAATAATGGAAATTTTTATACATATGAAATCGGACACAGCTCGAATATTCTCAAGTTGACACAAACACAACTGGTTTAACCTGTATTTTTTTTAGTTTTTCATATTAATACTTCAATATTACAACTTTTAACCAAAAAAGCAAAATTTTAAATTTTGACATAAAATACTCAATCTAAATAGTTTGTTACATAAGACATTTTTACATAAACTGGTTAAATGGGAGCGTGACCTGTATAGCTATACGTCTTCACGAGTTCGAACTGAACCCGTTTATACCAGGTTCCATTTTTAGTTGCATCCTCTAGCTTAACGCCTTTACCCATTTAACCCATTGAAATTCTCACCACTAGTGAAAATGTAATATTTACCTGACCTTCAAGCTCTTTGCGGCGTATTTTCTCATGTTCTAGATCCTGCATCAGATCACCTAATATATCTTCTTCTCTCCTTTTTAATCTGAGTAATAAAACAAGTCATTATTATGTGAAACCGAATTTATAACAACAATAATAAGAAGAAAAATAAGGCGCACCTTTCCTTCAAGTCATGGTTCTCTTCCATCAACAACTCTAAACTGGGAGGACTAGAATTTAAAGGATCCGTCTCGTTCCCATCAACATCAGGAGACTTAACAGTTTAAAGCAAAAATAAATAAATTGAGCACACAAATAAAGTTGTAACACTTAACGCGATATTTTAACAACCAACTTCAAATTTCACCAGATTTAGAACTAAGTTACATTTAAATTACACCTTGTGGTGACATATGGCATGTTCAACCGCAGCGTCATATTTTTGGTGATTTTGCAAGAACTGGTGACATGGCATATGCTAAGTGCCCAATAATGTTATATTTAGTAACTATTTTAAAATACAAATATTATGTCCCATGTTACCCTTATCAGTTATCATAAATACAAGTTTTCAAAGTCAGTGTAGCCTTACTTGCAGGGATTAAATACTTAAACTGCCACATTAGTAATGTGGTGGTAAAACTGGTAATTAACTGTAAGTTAAAATGAGTAAAATCAGTTAAAATTAGGTTGAAAGTTACCCCTAAGTGAGGTGGTCCGACAGCTTGTACGGCTTTTACAGTTGGAGAATAATCAGGATCTAAATCTGAAAGTAGACGGGTTCTCCTACCATTTGCATGTCCTATATTCATCGTAGTTTGGTTGTTTTCGGTCAAAGGTGATGTTGACTCCGAAGAGCTTGCAGTTACACCAGAAAGCCTATTTGATTTACCCCTTTTTTCTCCTACATTAATATTATTAGTATTACCATTGGTGGCTGCAGCAGGACTCCTGTTTGGTTTAGTTATAACTGCCTTGTTCTGCGGTTTACGAGAATAAATATTGTGTCGTTTAGGAGCGGCTCTCGTCCTGGAACTTCTCCTTATAGAAGCTTCAGCTGTGTTATCAGGAGAAGGTTCTACAGCAACCAGAAAAAGGTTACATATATTATATATTCATCTCTTATATAATTAAATCGAATGCCTTTGGCATTTGGGCATGTTTGGTTGGCTGGAACTGAAAGAAATTTAATGATGAAAAAATGGGGCTAATAAGTTTGTTAATTAGCCGTTAACTAGTGACTAATTAAATTGTTAGTTATATTCTTTCTTCTCAATCTTGTTGGTTTAAATCTTCGGAGTTGTTTAATTGTTTCTGCTTTAAACTTCAACAATAACTAATGTAATGAAATTGATCATATTTTCCTCTATACCAAGGTATAGAGAGGTTGCTCCCACTAAGACCTCCAGAAAGAACATATACGAAAGACACAAATTGCAGTTCCTGATAAGCGCCAAGAAAAGAGTAGGAATAGCTATGTAATATTTGGCCTATCGTACCATCAATATTGTATGTTTTGCCCGCAAGGAACTCACGGATTTGTTTTTGGTTACCCCAGTGGAGACTTTCCACGAGGTCATTCATCTTGCTACTACTCCACCGAGGCACGCTTAACCGAGGTCACACAAATAAAGTTGTAACACTTAACGCGATATTTTAACAACCAACTTCAATATCGTATTGGACTTCAAGGTGTACATGTGTCGATTATATTAACTACACATGTGAAGATAAACACATAAAATTAAGAAATATGTGAATTAACTTTTGGACGGTTTCTTATGTACATTACATTTGTGTATGTAAGTACAATTCTAAAAAATACGAACCACTAATTATAAAATGTTCTCACAGTAATATAGTGTTCTATAATGATCACTACCATGTGTATAAAATTAAGGTGTATAATTTTATCTCTACCTTATACATTATTTAATAAAAGTTACATGACTCTTTTATAAACTATTAATACAAAGTAAAAATGATAAAATCTCACTAGACCAAAATTATGATTATAATTAGAAGAAATATTTTCTAGTTATTCTTGGAAAATAACTAGACCTAAATTAAGGGTGTGTTTGGTATTTCTTATTTAAGTGAAAAAAGACTTCTTGTTAAAAGACCTTATTAACTTATGAATTTTTTAGAAGAAGTTTTAAAAAAAATGTTTGGATTAGCTTATGTGTTGGAGAAAACCAAAATGACTAAAAATGACACTCTTTTTTAAAAGAAGTGTAATGGGTTTTGAGGGTTAAAAGGGTGTAATAGGTAAATCAAACCCAATAAGTTAATAAGTTAGAGATTCCTAACTTTTCAAAACCCCTTTATTTTGTCTTGCCCATAAGTTAAAACTCATAAGGCCTTATGGTTTGCCAAACACCTTATATACCTTATTAACTTTTCAAAAACTTTATAAGTTATAAGTTGATGAATATAAGGAATCCCAAACACCCCCTAAGATTATAACCATAAGGTATATTTTAAAGAGATTATGTTACCGAATATACATAGATAATACTTCTTACTCACAATGTCTAACTATGTTTGTTGACCAAAGAAAAAAAGACGATAATGAGACAAAATGAGATTGACTGGCCTTGGAGACGTCTATCGGCTCTCCATTTACGCAGAATTTAATCTTTCAATCTTTTCTAATAAATCTAATTTAGCAGTTTAGCCAAGTTGAAAAAAAATGTATCCTACTTTCTTAAAACACTACCTTGATTTTACTAGGCATATCACCTAAAAGAACCGATTTTGATGCATTATCTAGAAACTATTAAAAATAATATAGCAAATACCTGTGTCCTCGACACTTTTCCCATGGTATCTTGAATAGTAGCCTACTTTGTGACGGTTTGCATACCTGAAGCAAGAAATATTGATGTTTTTTAACTTATAAAAATGATACTGTTATTATAATCAACAACTCATATACTTGTATGTCTTCTGCATTTGAATAAGGCGTCCTTCAAGTCTTTGAAGAACTGTGGTCCGCTCAAACCCTTGCTTGTCATGAGCTGGTTCAACAAAGTCGGCTTCCAATACACCTAACCAACCAAACCAAAAACAACTGAAGTTTGGATGGAAAAAAACAGTCAAATTTTTTTTTCGTTTCTTTTAATTATAAGATTAGAAATGTAAAAAAATAAGGAAAAAATAAAAATTAGTGACTCATGAAGTAATATATATAATTATATATGTCGCTCACGAGGCTACATATATGTAGCGTAAAAGTTACATATATAATGCTTCGTGAACTACATATTTTTTTTATTTCTTCTATTATTTTTAGATTTCTAATCTTATAATTAAAAGAAATGGAAAAAAGATTTTAAAAATTGATTGGTTGGTAGTAGTTTTCTAGGTTTCTCGTATCATGAGTTTTCTCATGATCCTTTCTCTATATATACGTGTGTACACACACACATACACATACCTATGACCCCGCGACCATGACTTCCTGCAACATTCCAGAGTCTCCAAAAAGGCTGTAAAACAAGAAGCATTGCAATATGAGAAATGTTGCTTAGAACAATTGCAATGTCATAAATGTCAACAAAAGTCATGTGACATTCGTCAAATTCGGATTTTGATTTTCCTTCACGTTTTATTTTAATAAGATATAATTCGAACCCGTCATATAGGCGTGTATTAATCATTGTTCATTTAAAAAAAATTAGTTATAAATTATAAGGGTAATACTTGCCATCTTTGAATCTATATTAACATTATTTATAAGGTTTAATACCCCTTTTATAAGATATTTAGAACTTGAAGGACCTTTTGTGTAAATATGTATATATAAACCTAAACCAAACCCTATCCTTAACATCACATAACCCGCCAGCCGTCACCCACACTCCAGCCGATTTCCGGCCGCCGCCGCTGCCATCTCCGGCGAGCCCCCCTCCGCCGCCGCCTCCGTCCATCACGCCCGCACCACCACCTCCGGCCGTCTCCTTCTCTCCCTCCGCTCGTTTTCCGACGAACAAACCACCACCGGAAACCCTCACTCAGTCCCGCAGCCCCCTCTCTTCCTCTCCCTCGGTTTTCCGGCGACTGTCGTGGCCTCATCACAGCCTCTCAGCTTTCTCCCTCTCGTCTCCCCGCCTCTCTTTCTCTCTCCTTCTATCTCTCTCGGCTTTCTCTCTCTCTATATATCTCTCTCTCCCTCTCCGTGTTATCTCTCTCTCGCAGCTCTCTCCCTCTCTCAGTTTTCGTTTTCCGGCGGCTGTTGTTGCTTCGTCTCCAGCGGGTTCGGTTCGTTTACTTCCCGGTATAGATCCACGACTCGGGAACAGTTAATAGGTGGGGTTTTGGTATTATTAGTTCTCATATATTAATTTTTAGATTTAGATTGTTAGTAACCGGTTTTAGTTATCGGATTACGTTCTTTGAAACGATTTGGATGAGTATGGATGTTGGTTTAAATTGGGGAAAAGATAAATACCCGGGAAATGGATACATAAAAGTTTTTATGGGTTTAATTATTTTGGTTCGGTTGGTTTGTACATAAGTTGTTGAACTAGAGGTCTCGGGTTCGAGTCTCATCCTAAACCGATTTTGGTGTTGTTTTTATACTTAACAAATTCCGATTATTATTAGTACTAATATTATTATATAAAAATTGTTATTAGTATTATTATATTAAACTTACTAATATATATATACATTATTAATGTTATTATTATTATCATTATTATAAATATTAAAGTGGTTATTAATATTATTAAAAGATCATATTATTATTATTATTATTATTATTATTTATTAATATTATATTTTTTATCATTTATTATTAGCAATAATATTATTACATTTATTTTGTAAACTCATTTAGAAATCGAACCAACATCGGGTATGATATCATTATTTACTATCAATATTATTTATCATTATTAACATTTTTTATCAACAACATTATAAGTAATACAAGATTTCTATTCCATAACTATTAATATTAGTATTATTAATAATAAATATTGTTATAATTATTATACGATATTAGTATTATTAGTAATAGTCATTGTTATTATCATTAACTTATATATCTATATATATATATATAGATGAAAACATATTCTAAAATCATTATTATCATTTTTATCTTTAACATTAATAACATTATTATAAACTTTATTATCAATTCATTTTTATAAAAACTGAACTCTTGATTTAAAACCCGTCTCGTTGCTATTTAATATTGGTTTAGTTATTTAAAAGCCCAATAAAATAATATTATTTTATTTTAAATTATTAATTAAGTACGGGTCCCTAATCATTAACAAATTAACCGGTAATCCGATTTACAACCGAACCTCATCATTCATCATTCATACCCCTTTTTCCATCTTTCGTTTTGGGGTGACATTTCATACTTAACAAACTAAATGCTTCAATTACTTAAATCTTTAAAACGTGATTGTATACTTTACTTGAATAATTGCTTGATTTGGTGTTTTATGCTTACATGCTATGTGCCTATGTGTTTATCGCTTTCATTCATGGGGAAGTCTATAAATCCGTGATCTATCTGGTATTCTCTTGTAGCACGGTGTCGTTAACGTAATGCAATTAACGATATTCTATTAAATCCTAGACTACTTGGCAACCCCTTGTAGCTAGGTGGCGCTAACGTAATTCTATTAGCGATTGTCAATTTATCTAAGTTGTTGCTTTTATTTATTGTTTTATATACAAGTTTTGTGGCTTTTTATTACTATATGCTCAAACTTATGAATTGCTCACCAACCTTTGTGTTGACAAACTTTATTTTTATGAAATGTTACAGGTTTGACTTTTGTTGACTCGGGGACTTGATGAAAACATTATCAAGACTATTAGGATATTAGTAAAACGAACAACATAATTGATACTTGTATTCGACTTGTTTGTGTGGACGAGATGTGTTGCTTATTGATTGATTTGTTGAGATAAAATGGGTTAAATAAATATTGTCACTTTAAATAGTGTCTTGTGTATTTGTCCAATCACGTTGCACCCCGGCATGTTCCGCCGCCTTTGGTCGGGGTGTGACAAGTCAACCTTGATGAGTCTGTTTTTATGATAAACATTGAACCCCTGAACATCAATATGATCTTTTGCATCCTTTACAAACCCCATAGTCACAACAGCTACAATATGTCAATTGCACAAACAGAACACAAGTACTATACAGTTAGCAAAATGGGTGGATTAAAAAGCGGTCGAACTAGGTCAACTTTTTAACTCATTTCATTTGAATCCTTGGGGATCCCTTCGATGCTGGCATTTGGGCGATATGTGACCACATTTGTCATCATCATGTCATTTACTATGTTATGATGCTCCACATCTCTCCCGCGAAGAATTATCCGGAAATTATGAGGAACTCTTAGATATAAAATCGATGCATAATTCTGAGAAAAAGAAACAATTCATTATACTACATACCGTGATCAATCAACAAGATTATATAATATCGGCTCTCAATCGTGTCAGGTTGGCAGGTTGCGGGTTGACTGTAGAATTGTGAACCCAAACACGACACGTATTTTTATTCGTGTCAAAGATTTCAACCCTAACCCAAATACACATAAATTTGGGTCAACCCAAACACGACCTGTTTAAACCATTTATCTAAAGACTCAAATGGGTTGGCGGGTTGTAAGAGAAAGGTATCAAATTCATTTATGGTTAACAGAAAAGTAATTGAACAGTCATTTCCAGACTATATGTATGTGTGTGTAAGAATACAGGAAATTTTAGGTTTCATTCTTAAACTAAGGAAATAACAAGAACCGCCCATATATCTTAAAATGTTTGCACATTTAATCGTTTCCACTAACAGGCGTTATTATTAGGCGTTAAGCCCATATGGACGATTCTTGTTATTTCCTTAGTTTAAGGTTGAAACCTAAAATTTCCTGTATTCTTAAAGCACGAAAAGTGTGATTTACTGAAAAAAAAAATGAATTTTTAAACATAAACAGGTTAGTGTGTCAGCCCAAACACGATCCTTTTTTACAGGTTTTACTTGCCCATGCAATTGTTTGAAAAAATCAAAACTAAGGTTTACCCTGAGTGAGTGACGGTATGTCAAGTAGTGTCTAGAGTTTGGATATTGTTGTGCCATTTCTATCTTTTTCTCGTCTCGATTAACACCTCGAATTTGAATATCCTGCAAGAGAAAAAAAATAATGTCTATTAAGCTCTGAAATATACATGACCATAAAGGAGTTACATAAAGATCGAGAATAACATGATCATCGGCATAAAAATCGAGCTCTAATTATGCGCGTACCCTGATCCTTCATATGATCAAACTACAAGGTAGAAACAAAATAATTAGTAAGATACTAAGTATGTATGCTTTAAAGCAACAAAAAATCCATTATCAACATATAAAAGCAATGTATTAATAAGAAAAGTATTACTTGTTTCAAGAGGTCTGCTTCACTTGAAAATGGAGACCATTGTAGCATTGTCTGAACGTTTGTATCCCAGTCACCGGCTGATGATCGTTTCATCTTATTCCATTCTTGCCCACTTTTTTCATAATCAAGCTTTTTGTTGTAGTCAACGAGTCAACCACCAAAATAAACAAAATAACCGATGATAAGTTACTTTTAGGTCTGTAAATGAGATGAGACAAGCTGAGCGAGCCATGTTGGTCTTGAGCTCAGCTCGTTTACAAACTGAGCCAAGCTAACTCAGCTCTTTTATCTTAATGTGTTGAAATGTTGAGTTCAAGGTCGACTAGTAAAAAGCTTGAGTCAGCTCATTTATTTTATTAAGAAGATTTTTATTTATACACAAACGGATAACACATAATTAGTAATCTACAAAGTTATAATTTATACAGTATTATAACTTGGGTTACCCTTTTGGGCTACAACTTACTATTAAATTTGGGGCTTTAAATTAAAAGAGCCAACAAGCCAACTAAACGAGCCTAACAAGTGAGCCAACGAGCCAGCTAAACAAGCCTAACGAGCTGAGATTAGCTCGGCTTGGCTCACTTACAAAGTGAGCTAAGCTCGGCTTGGCTTGGCTTGTTTACAAACGAGTCAATGGCGAGCTTATTTCAAGCGGCCCACGAATAATTTGAACAGCCCTAGTTACTTGGTTAAAAAGATTAATAAACATATTGCAAAATCACATTGCAGCCTACCTAAACTTATTTGACATGGAATTCATTAAGTTTTAAGATTTTAGAATTCAAATACTTCGAAAAATTTTTAGCATGAGCTAATTTAATTACCATGGGAACTATTATATCTTCCTTCCGTGTGGTCCTTAGAAAAGTGTGGGCAATAGACCAATGCTCTGTGTAGGCCTTCAAGGCAACATTAAATCAAATCTTATTAGTACTTACGTAATCATTATTATTAACAAAAATATATACTCGGTTCATAACATAAATGGACCACAAACGTTTTCCCATCTTTTCCAGAGCACCGAGTGAAGACAATAACATCCGCTCCAAGCCTCATAGTACTTGTCTTGAATCCATTTCCATCTATAAAAAGGTACCACAGGGGCAAATAAGCAAATCGATCAAAATTGTCCTAATAAGTAAACGGATCAAAATTGCCCTTACATTGTCCAATTGTATCCTTGACCTTGCTTTTCAAAGAATACCCGAGAGACATGCAAGATCTCATTTTTTCAAGGCTCATCCCGCCACCATTATCTACGGTAAATAGTCGGTGCAAATTGTTTTAAAAAATGATTTTATATTTCGCATACCCTAAATGGAAAAAAAAATGCATACCTTCAATCAACAGCATTCTGCCATTATCTTTCTTATTAGTAAGCATATCAATTTTCACATATGTCGCGCCACTACAATTCTAATAACAAAGTAGCATATAAGTGAGACATCAAAATATATAACATAATGATAATGATAATGATATTATTGTTGTTGTGTATATGTTAATGGAATTGGTACCAGGTATCGAACACGAACTCAGACTCGTTTATTTGGCTAACACCCAAACACGAATATTATTATTGAGAAACTTCACAAAACTCAATTACCCAATTACACTATTACAATCTCTTACCCCAAAGCACTTGTATTTATAATCTAACCTATCACAATTAGACTACAACTAGGATTGCTAAATAATAGAACATAATAATTATACTAATAATTAAATCTAAGCACATTTAATTATCTATAATTATCCACTCCTTAAATCTTGTTACTTAACCTTGCACGCCAAGTAACGCCTTATACCGAAATTCCCAACAATCACCCCCGGAATTTCGAACTCGAAACCGACAAGTCTTCAACTCCAAGTAATTCCCGCATCTCCTTGAATTTGATTCTCCCAAGAGCCTTCGTCAAGATATCGGCACATTGCTTAACACCGCTAACATGCTCGACGCTAACTTCTTCACGATCAACACATTCTTGAATGTAGTGAAACCGAGATTTAATGTGTTTGATCCTTCCATGGAAAACCGGATTCTTCACGAGTGCTATTGCTGATGTATTATCGATACGTAACACCACTGCTTGAATTTCCTTGTCGAATAACTCACTTATCAAGTCCCTTAGCCAAACCGCCTGACACGCGGATGCACTTGCCGCCATGTACTCTGCTTCACACGATGAGAGTGCAACCGTACACTGTTTCTGAGAACACCAAGTAATTGGTGAAGACCCAAGATAAAACACGTGCCCCGTAGTGCTTCTGCCATCGTCTTGGTCAATGTTATGGCTACTATCACCATAACCAAGTAACACGTTTTTCCCACGAGTGTAAGAAATACCAAAACTGAGAGTACCTTGAATATAACGAAGAATTTGCTTTATAAGAGTTGCATGAGATTGCTTCGGGTTTTGCATGTACCGGCTTACGACTCCGACCGAATACGCCAAGTTGGGACGAGTTTGTAACAGGTACCGGAGACACCCGACAATCTTTCGATATCTCGTAGCATCAAAATCTTCTTCGTCTTCAAATTTGGAAACTTGTATACTTGGATCCAATGAAATTTGAGCAGGATTGCAAACCTCCATTCCCGCTTCAGCTAAAATTTTCTTCGCATATCCTTCTTGCTTAATTTTTATCCCATCCTTGCTTTGTGAAACTTCAATTCCGAGATAATAAGTTAGCTTTCCCAAATCCGACATCTCAAAGTTTAAAGCCATCTCACGCTTAAACTCCATTATTAAGTTTAAATTTGAACCTGTCACGATCAAGTCGTCAACGTACACACCAACTATTAAAAGATCGGTTGCAATTTTCTTTCGGTATACCGCTTGTTCTTCTATGCACCGGTGAAACTTCATATTTAACAAAATACCGTTCAACTTTGTATTCCACGCCCTCGGAGCTTGCCTTAAGCCGTACAACGCTTTGGATAATTTGTATACTTTGTGTTCTTCACCCTTTTTTACAAAACCAAGCGGTTGAGAAACAAAAACTTGCTATTTTAACTCGCCATGTAGGAACGCGGATTTGACATCGAGGTGATGCAATTCCCAACCTCCATTTGCTGCGAGAGATAAAAGTAAACGAATCGTTTCGAGTCTAGCCACTGGTACGAAAACCTCGTCAAAGTCGACTCCGGGTTGCTGAACATAACCCTTTGCCACGAGTCTCGCCTTGTGTTTATTAAGCGAGCCATCCATGTTTCTTTTAACATTGAAAACCCACTTTAAACCAATCGCCTTTGCACCACATGGTAACTCAGTCAACGTCCACGTATTATTTTTATTTATCGAGTCAATCTCAATACGCAATGCTTTCACCCACTCCGGTTTCGATTTTGCATCATCAAAACAAACCGGTTCATCATCAGCAAGCAATAACAAATCATCATCAATTATACTCGAATTCAAGACATAATCATTAAAATGTACCGGTGTAACCGTGGCTCGAGAAGATCTCCGAACAGCCGGCTCAGGTGTATCCATGTTGCTTGTACTAGCCGGGCTTGTTGGAGCATTTTCAACTATCGGTTCCTCGTCGTCTTCTTCACCCCCGTCACCACTTGAACTCGTAGAGTTCGACTCAGGGCTCGACCCGATGTTTTCGTTATTAACGGTTCCTTCTCTAGTGTTAAATTCATCACCAAAGTTAACCCAAAACATGCCAGGTGCTCGATCCTCCTCATCGATTGTTTCGGTACTTTTACCCCAATTCCAACTTTGCTTTTCATCAAACACCGTGTCACCCGCTCGACTCACAACAATTTTTCTAGTCGATGGATTGTATAAACGATACGCCGCCGAACCTTTCTCGCTTCCGAGATAAACTAAACGATTCGAACGATCGTCTAACTTCTTAATATTTCCCGCAACTATTTTTGAATACGCAACACATCCAAAACTTTAACAAAAATTTAAGATCCGGTTTCTTTAGCTTTAACATCTCATACGGTGTTTTGTCTTTTAATGCTCGAGTTGGAATTTTATTAATCACGTCGGTTGAATGCCTCACCGCTTCACCCCACATATAATTCGGAACTTGTATCGCTTTTAATATGCTCCGAGTCATATCCAATATCGTGCGGTTCCGCCTCTCGACAACACCGTTTTGTTGATGTGTATATGGAGCGGTTAAATGCCGAATAAACCCCTCGTTTTCAGAGAACCTATTGAAATCACGAGAAGTAAATTCTCCCCCTCGATCGGTTCGAAACGTCTTGATTTTCTCACTATTTTCCACTTCCACCATGACTTAAATCGCTTGAAGGTGTCGAAAGTTTCACTTTTTTCCTTCAACAGAAAAGTCCACATGAAATGAGAAAAATCATCTATCAAGACGAACACGTACCTATTTCCGACTAAGGTACTAGGAGTAATGGGCCGACATAATTCTCCATGGATTAGTTCCAAGGCTCGGGTTGCTCTAAAAGTCGCCGACTTCGGAAACGGTTTCCTCGTTTGCTTCTCGACTTAGCACGAGTCACAAATTTGATTTTCTTGATCAACTTTTGGCATTCCAATGACCATATTATTTTTCACCATTTGTTTCATAGACTCGAAATTTAGGTGTCCTAGTCTCGCGTGCCAAAGCCAATTCTCGCTATCAATCCGGGCTTGTAAACACACGGGTTTCCCCGTCTTTAACTTAATCGTATAAAGACGATTCTTGGATCGAGTAACCCTCATCAAAAATTTTCCTTGATCATCATACATTAACAAGTAATCGTCTTTCATACGAATATCACAACCACTTTCTGTTGCTTGCCCAAGACTAATAATATCACTTTGTAAGCTAGGAATATAATAAATGTCGGTCAATGATTGTTGCTCCCCCGTTTTACCGACTAGCAATATCAACCCTTTCCCGCAAATATCCACATAAGACTCATCTCTAAATTTAACTTTGCCACCAACACGCTTATTTACCTCAGAGAAAAAAGATAAATTACCCGTCATATGGTTGCTCGCACCGTTATCCAAATACCACAAGTCTTGTTCGTTGGAACCACCCTCGTAATCTTTTGGTATAACCTTCTGTTCATTCAAGTACACTTTTTCTTGAATGCACTGCACCATATAAAGGGACGGGTCTTTTTCTTTTGCTTCGGCCAAATATACTTGTCTTTCTTTCCTTCGTAACGGACATCTCGAAACGAAGTGACCAAATTCATCACAACGAAAGCATTGAACTTCCGAGTAATCCTTTTTAACCTTTCGTTTATCCCATTCGTTGGACCCTCCTTGTGAACCACGGTTCTGACTCCCACGTCCACCACCACGTCCACTACCACGTCCTCGATTCGAACCTTTCCCCCGCCCCCTACTCGATTCGCGTGAAAACTGATTCGAACTCGAAGAGGATTCAGAATTATTAAACAAAAGTTTACCTTCTTCAGAACGCAACACGTGTCCTTTGATACGCTCCTCATAGGTCTTTAGCCTCCCGACAACATCCTCAAAACCGACTGTTTTAAGGTCTAACACTTGCTCGAGTGATGCTACAACTTGGATAAACCGGTTCGGCAGGCTTGTGAAGAATTTCTGAACTAACTTTCTTTCTTCATACGGTTGCCCAAGTGTGGCTGCTTTAGAAGAGATAACTGTTATTCTCGAGGCATACTCGTCAATGGTTTTGATTTATTTCATCATCAAACCGTCAAATTCACGTATTAACGTATGAAGTCTAGCATCCTTCACACGTTCCGTGCCCATATTTCTTGACTTTATGGCATCCCACATCTCTATAGTCAATTTAAAATTACTGATTTGAAGTATCTGTTCCTTGGGAATCGACTGGAACAGAAGCGCCTTCGCGATGTAATTTTGCTTCGTGTCATTAGAGCCCGGGTCAATCACATCCCAAACTCCATGAATCCCAAAAATAACCTCCATATGCATACTCTAAATCGTGTAGTTTGTTTTCGTCAAACGCGGACACTGAAACAACCCGGAGATCGTGTAGTTTGGTTCTACGACTATAAGATTTTGAAAAATCCTTTGGTGTAACTGGTTCAATTTTTCCAGCCTACACAATTAAACCCGATTCCAAATCTGATCCAAACACGCCTTTCGGTTTTAGAAACAAACACAACTTCTTATTCAATTATAATTGCAATTGAAATCACACTTTTATTGTTGAGCCTTCACGTTCATAGACTAAAAAAATGGTGAATTCAATTCAATATTATAATATCAATTCAAGATGTTGGCTTAAAATTCCTCACGCCAATGTTTCAAATTGTTAATTAATTCAATAAATCAATTCAAAAGGGGGTGACGGCGCAGCTTGTTGCCCGCTTACCTGCCTCTTTATTGTAATTGGAACTATTTTTAATATGTGCTTGTTTTTATTATAAAGTTGTTGTTATCTTAAAAAAAAATTCAAGAAAACAATAACCCTTCACGCTACTGTTTGGACGCTACCGGTGAATGAAGTCTGCGTAAGTTTCTTATTCTTCTCGTCAGTTCAATCGATGGTTGATGATTTAACGCAGATGGTATCTTGAACGACGGTGGGAGTTCCCTCACGTCACAGGCTGCTCCAACCTTCAATTGCACAGGTCCGACCTTCACGTCGGTTGTCAATTGCCACTGCTCACTAGTCGGAATTCCCTCACGTCACGGGTTACTCCGGCTAATGACTGCAGATGCCGAAGACACCGTTGACCCTAAATCACCGCTGTTCACTGATCGGAACTTCCTCGCACCGCAGGTACGATTCCGATTGCAAGTCTTTTAACACAGGTCCCTTTCGAACGCTCTGATACCAATTAATGGAATTGGTACCAGGTATCGAACACGAACTCAGACTCGTTTATTTGGCTAACACCCAAACACGAATATTATTATTGAGAAACTTCACAAAACTCAATTACCCAATTACACTGTTACAATCTCTAACCCCAAAGCACGGGTATTTATAATCTAACCTATCACAATTAGACTACAACTAGGATTGCTAAATAATATGACATAATAATTATACTAATAATTAAATCTAAGCACATTTAATTATCTATAATTATCCACTCCTTAAATCTTGTTACTTAACCTTGCACGCCAAGTAACGCCTTATACCAAAATTCCCAACATATGTATATAGACATAGGAAAATTACTTTATCTAGTGAATTGTCCAAAAGCTCGGCGAAAGCTGCATGAGTACATATATACACACACAAATGAAAAATCGTAAGTGATTTTAACTAGAACAAACAAATTATAGAGAAATAACCAACTTAAGGAATTATAAATATCTGAATTAGTATTACCACCAAGCACCCATTTATGACTAGTTGCATTTGAGTGAAGAAACCTTGGATGAACCCTCAAATGATCAATACCACCTACAAATATAAAACAAGTGAGTTTTATAACTTGCTCTTGCCAGTCTTAAACTATGGTGTTAACATTTTCCATTTTTTTAACAGCAAATGTTAATCCTACTCTACTTTACACCAGAGTCGGCTCCGAGAACGAAAAAAAAAATTGAACCTTAAGTAGGAGTATTTTGTAGGGTTTAAACGATTTAATTTTTATATGATTTTACTTGGTTATAATATGGGTTGTGTAAAAATTTTTTGTGTAAAAATAGGAAAAATATGATTAAGCATGTCCTAAATTAGACTAGAAATCATAACCTTTTGGTTGGGAGTAGTACATTTTTACCACTAGACCAAGCTAGTGGTTATATAATTAAATTTAAACACTAAATATACATATTGTTTTAATTAAAATACATTTAATTTAAAAGAAAATTTTGGGTCTGACACCCATAATTAAATTTAAACACTAAATATACATATTGTTTTAATTAAAATACATTTAATTTAAAAGAAAATTTTGGGCCTAACGGGTGTCAGACCTGTTGTCGTCAACCACCCTACCACACCTTATGGCCGGCCTTGCTTTACACCAATAACTCTAAACTACTCTGCTGCCTAGGTTTGAACCCATAACATGCCCTTTAATAGACAAGTGCCTCGATGAAGTGCACTAGCCTCACGGCCCAAAATAACTCCATTTTCCAAATTAATACAATATTTAACAGTACGACATTGCGTGAATAACAATTATTTATTCGCACCCTAGCTTGCGGTTACATGTTATTATAAAGATAGAGATCAAACCATATTCAGGGACATACAAGCACTCGGTCAGTCCAAATTAGGTGTTTAAACCAGGGGAGCCAAGCCCGAGCTAGGCTCGTGAGTACTATTCTTTATTGAGCTCAATCTCAGTTCGTTTAATATTTAATAACTGCTTGATTGTTTTTTATATATCTTTTTTTATAATTTTTACATATACATATATATACATACCTGAGGCAGAAGCTGAAGCTGCAGTCCAATCGCCGTCGAAATCACCGGATTTCCAAAACTGTTTACAACTGGTAACACGTGGCAGCGGCAAAGGATCGAGAAAACCTTGTGGAAGAATGATTTTTCCGTCAGAAAGTTTCTTCCTCTTGTTATTATTATTATTATGAGCTTGATTAACATTATTATTATGATCATCATCATCGTCGGAAGTACTATCGAGATCAATGACCGGATTATCTGAAGCAGCATCCTTTGTTGTTGTAAGTTCAGTGTTGTTGAGTAATTGTATGTGTTTTTCTTGCTTTATTTCAACTTCATCATCCATAGATGCCGGTAGACAAGAGAAGAGATGGAGTAGAGTAGTGAAATTAATTAATCAGTTGCGGAGGTTCACTTTTTTATTTATAATAATAATAATAATAATGGGACTTTTTTTTATGTAAATTTCGATCACAAGGACGTATGAGTTTTATCACCAGTGGGTCTTTAGGTGTGTGGGTTTCTTTCAGAACTGGAGATAACTTGGAGGCGCTTAAGGCTCCGTATGACTTGGTTGGGTTAGTTGGCGGTGACCTTTTGCCATTGGGTCACCCCGTATAGAGTACCTATGCATTATAACTTTTGTTGTCGTTCAAAATAAAAATGTCCCAAGTAGGGATGAGATAAGGACGGTACCGGTACCGGTCCCGGTCCTGAAATTCACGAATTCTGGGTACCGGTACCGAAATATTCGGTTCGGTATCGGTACCCCAGTACCGGTACGGGACCGGTAGGGAACGGTACGGAGGGGCAACACTGCCCCCCCCCCCCCTCGCGATATGTGGGTGAAAAGAAACGAGGGTGGGGTTCTTTTATCGCCGGTTGGTTTAAAAATAATATTATTTTAATAATATGACTATTTTCAAACTGTCAAAAATAAAATAAAATTAAATTAATTAAAACAATATATATATATATATATATCCATATAAACATATATCTTATTCTTCATTTTATATCCATTTCATACACAATTCATATTCAAATTCTTCAAAAAAATCTAGCAAAATGAATCCTACAAACAACCCGAACCAACTGAAACCCCTGGAACTCACCGTTATCATGACAGAAATAATCAAAAAACACGAAAAGTTTGCCGAGGTACTAAACGATACCAAGAGATAAACCAACAAACAACACGAAAATATTGCCGCTATGATGGAATTGTAGGAAATGAGTAAAGAATACGAATCCCTAAAAGTTGTCGTGTCACACGAAGAGGCCGCATTGTTGCAACGACGACGAGTCGAAAAAATGTGCGAATATTATGGATATTAGTATTTTATTTGTTTAGTTATGTATCTTTTTTTAGTTATTTATTTTTTTGTATTTATTTTTAATTTTAATGCTTTTTTATTTAATTCTTTAAATAAATTGGCTTTTATTTGATTAGTTTAATTATAGAAAGAAAATAATAAAAAAAGACATGTGAGCCCAGTTTGTAGCCCCTACACCATTGCACCCCAAAAACAAATTCTCACCCCTTGCTGACTGGGCGCCGCGTGTCACAATTTGCGCCCATTTTTAGCCCCTCCACTACGCATAGCCTTAGGCTACTCCCATTCACAATCCAAACTAACTCAACTTTTTATTCAAAAAACTAATTTATCTCTTTTCCACAAACACAATCAAACTCAATTTAAATTTTCACTCTCATTCACAATAAGATCAAACCGATTTTTTATTACATAAAATATATTATGATTACTTTTTCTTGTACTAAAAATAATAGAAAAATCATCCTTTATATATATTAAACAATAAGAGTTTTCATCATATTGAACATTCAAATAATCTTTCGAACCTGGAGGTTTCCGTGGGTGCCTTGTTGGTGTTTTTGTTTATAAAGGTTAACCGTTTTAAAATGTAACATCCTACTTTCGGTTATATTAATAAAATAAAGTTATTTTATTTTATAGCGGGTCGTTATCGGTTTAGTTGAATAGAATACAAGATGGACTCGTGTTGGGTAAATGGATATGTATGGAGGAATGAAGGAAAGACCATGGGCTTAAGCCCATGATCAAAAATATATATACCCTTAATCCTCCACTTAATTCATTTACACATATCCCTTACACCATTCAAAACACACACTTAAGATTCTCTCTCTAGTTCTCTCTCTCTAAACCGATATCAAGAAGGAAACTGAGAACCGACCCGAGGTAATGATAGTATTTTACTGTTTGAGCTTAAATCCGTTAGATATAATCATGAAACGACGAGCCGACACCGTTAAACCGTTTAAGTCACGAGATCCGGGTGGATTCGGGTATAAACCGAACCTATGATGAGCTTAGGAGTCACCCTAGCTCAGATCTGGATCGAACGGGACGAAAAACGGTGAAATCGCGTTTTTCCGGCGGCTTTCCGGCAATGACGGCGCCGGAAAGTGGTACGAGGTTAAGGGGGAATGTCAGGGAATGTTCTGACATTCCTGACCTAACCCTAGTTCGCTACAGGAATATGGCGAATTAAAGATGATTCGCTAGCTAGTTCGTCCATGGGAACATAGCGAACTGATTTCAGTTCGTGTTCAATTCGTTAAGGGAAAAGGGTAACGAATTACCCTTGATTCGTTATGACCAGTTCGTTAAGGGAGATAACGAATTAGAAGGTCCAATTCGCTACTTGGACTGGTTCGCTACATGGACTGATTCGTTAAGAGTCCAGTTCGTTAAAAGTCCAATTCGTGTAAGTAACCAGTTCGTTAAAGGTTCCAATTCGTTACAAGAACCAGTTCGTCATGGCAAGTCAGTTCGTTAAGGATAAGTAACGAATTAGAAGTTTAACATAATGGCTGAATTGGTCCCTGGACTTAGAAAAGAATGATTTAATTACAAATAAGCCCTTAAACTTTTAAGTAGCATAATATTCAATGATTCAAACTGCTAATGGAAAATGTGTTAAGACAGTAAATGAAAATAAAATTTTTTCCAAGCTTAACCCCAGCCAGGGGCTCTGCCCCTTGAACCCCACTAGGGGCTGCCGCCCCTAGAACCCTGCTGCCAGGGGCGTTGCCCCCGGACCCCCGTTCGTTGAGGGTAATAATTAAACTAGAAAGACGATATGTGTAGTGATAGTTATTGATACGTATAATTATTTTACAGTTAGTCGCGCACAGCTAAAGAAGAGGATAACCGTAAACGGTGAACGCAACCGCCTTGAGGTAAGTTTCTAGCCCCACTTCCTTGTTATGTTTTCGGGGCTGTGTGCATACTCGATGTAATATTTAATACACTTATCTTAAGTGGTAATTGTATGCCTTGTATGATTTATGTATGATGATTGTTTGACGGTGCGTGAACGATCTTCGGATATTGCATGTACCGTCAGGTGGTAGTTAAGATATGATTGATAAGTATGATGACAGATATGATGTATGTGTGAATATATGATGTATGCATAATGTATGTATGTTATGATGATGGTACGTGAACGCTCTTCGGAGATTGCACGTATTGTCAAGGAAAGTATGTATGAACAGGTACGGTACAGTTACACGAAACAAAGGGACCAGACCCTAATAATATCTGTGATGTTAGGGACCAGACCCTTATAATATCTGTGATGATAGAGACCAGACCCTTATAATATATGTGAGGTTATAGAGCGAAAAGCTCTTTAAAACGTATGATTATGTATGTAAAGAAAGTATGAATGTAAGAATGAAAGTATACACACTTATGTGTGTATGAAAGAAAGTTAAGAGGTCAAGTATGAAATGTAAGAAGGTATCGTATGATTATGTGATTAACTAGAACTCACTCAGCGTAGCTGACTTTTAGTATGCACGCAGGTGAGTAGAATGAGGCAGATAGCTTAAGGAGGACACATGGTAGAGTTGGACGAAGCTGGCATCTGAAGATTTTGCTATGATGTTTTATTTTAAAAGACTATGTTTTGTGTTTAAATGACTATGAATGCTCGATAAGACAAGAATTATGGCTATGGAATGTAATGGTTTGAATGTTTTTAATGTTCCGCGAATGTTTTAATTAAATCTGATATTTAGAACTGCGTTTATGAGTAAATCCAACACGAAAGTAGGGCTACCGGTAACGGGGCCTTACATAAAAAAAATAATCTTCCGAACCATCAAAGTCGATATAAAAATTCGATCCATAATAAAAAATAAAAGTTTGAAAGACATTAAAAGTACATGATCGAAAGCGATGGAGGGTATCGAAATACGTAAATATTATACGCTTTAATAGAGAACAAAAATATGAATTTTGGTATTTTTTTATCAGTTAATGTGTATTTTAGATAATAAACTTTATCCTAAAAACAAGTAATTTCCTAGGAAAACTAAGAATAAATCATAGCCATTGGATCATATCAATCAATGGTTGAGATTTAAAATTACCAAAAACCGTCATAGTTTCCTAGAAATACTCATAACCGACATAGTTTCCTAGAATTATTCTTTCATCATAGATTTTAATGCCAAATATCAAAATTCTATTAGTTTTTACCATTCTTAAAAAACTTCTTCTTTTTATTTGAACTCTAATGATATATGTACATGTGATGATATATTTAAAAACAAAATGGGAAAAGAAAGTGATAATGGAGTGGGGCCACAACCGATCATCATCAGGTTGGCCATGCTATTAGAGTTTTGCTTTTATTTTTAAATTAAATGGTCCGACCGACCGAACAAAACTCTCCCAATGGGAGTGGTCTTAGAGGTGCTTAAAATCGGATATTTGGACTATCTGAATTAAAAATTTCAGATATGCAAAGTTTGGATATCCGAATGGATAGTGAACCAGATATCCGAAGTATCCGGAAAAAGTAAAAATTATAAAAAAATTTAGATAACTACTTTTAAAAATATTTCGGATATCCGAAATATCTGAAAATTTGTCCAAATATCCAAAAAATTATCCAAATTATCCGAAAAAATATATGAAATATTCAAAAGTTATCCAAAATATCTGAAAAATTATCCAAAAACTATTAGAAATTTAATATAATATTTATTATGTAATAATTAAAAATATACATTTAGGATAATTCGGATTCGGATTTTATGATATTTCGGATACGTATTTCGAGTTTTTTGAACACCTCTATAATGTTGTTGCCCTTATAAATAATAATAAATATATCTATTTAAAAGCAATATCCCCGACTTGTGGTCTAGTGGTAGGTATGTTTGGGCTCTCCGGTGGAGGCCGAAGTTTGATCCCCAATTGTGTTACTTTCGGTGAATATTGGTAAATAAAAAGATTTGAGCTAAGCCTTGTACAGTTGTACAAGGTTGTCAGTTCAGATTCCGAGCTCACCTGGGTTTTCGTTCCACCGTGTGTTACGTCAAAGAGTTATGCTCTTGTGGCGGCACAACGTCTGTTAAGTGGCAGCTAATGATATGGTTTATCAGGGGAACGCCTAAGTCAAACTCTGAAGCTAGCGTAAGTCTGGTTAAAATAACATGATCTGGCCATAGTGGTACGTTGGAGCTCTCTGAATTTAAGGAGCGCAATAGTCTAAATAATAATTAAAAAAAAGACCGTTCTATGAAAAAAAAAAACAATGAACCGAACCTCCACTTTTACTTCCGGACCAATCAAAAGTGTCAAACCGGCTTGGTCCAACAGATCCTCTGCACCTGACAATGACTAATCATACTGAATATTTCACTTGCTGTTCAGAGTTCATGATTGCCTTCATTGGCTCGTGGCTGCGAGAAACCACTTCACGTGTTTGCTTATATATAAAACACTGATAATTATTTAGACATGATTTGTATAAGGAGTATAATCTCATTCTAGTTACTTTTCGGAAAAAAAAAATAATCTCATGCTAGTTGTCACAAAAGATTACCAATACAAAAGATTTTCCTACATTATTTTGTCACTTCTATTTGATTTTATTTATATCTGGAATCATATCATAGTAGAGTGATGTGTATTTTTTAAATGTCAAAACATAAACTTGTCTTAAAATGTTCGCAGCATTAATGAAATTCTTTTATTAATTAGTTATTGCTCTACCATTTCAGTAATATCATTTGTACCTTTATTTCAATAATAGAATCAAATTTATTTGATAGAGTTATGATTTATGGTGGAAAATTTAGAAACAATTTGATTTTACATCAACGATAACAACATATGAAGTATTATGACTTCACATATTTTTAAATTACTATAGGAGTGGGATCCAGTACTAATTGAATTAATCTACTAAAAATATAAATAACTAGAGTAATTACATTACAAAAATAAAGTAGAGTAATAATAATTCTAAAACTGTAAAGTATTAGTAATTTCTATAGTTATTTATACGTTTTTCGTGACAAAATCAGTTTGTATATCTTTCACACACACATATAGCTGCTAGCACACATTAAGATTTTCGAGCCCATAACAAAATAACTGGCGAGCTTAAAACATAACATATGGATCTAACTTGTTGGGCCATAACACGTGGGCTAGATGAGACAAATTATCAGCACCCAGTAAGCTAACAAATAGGTTATAGGGGAATGTGATTCCTTGGTTAGTCTTCTTCAATTGAAAGTCACTCCTCGTAATAATCTAGTTCAACGATTTTATTCGGTTAGAATCAATATATGTTTACCTTAATTTAGCATCAAGCATCGTTTGTCACGGAATAGAGCAGGCGGTGCCGCGGTGCGAGGGAGTACTTTAAAACTTTGATCACTGGTTCATCTAGAGCGGAGAATCAAAAGAATATGTTTGATCCATGCATCAAAGTTCTTATATATTGTACCATTACCTAGAAATATGTAAATTCTAAATTTACAACAATATAATTTGAAATTACTTTTGTATCTAACATTTTTGGTTTTCAAATTTTCGGAATGTGAGCGTTAACTTCCAATTTTTACGTTAAGCATATTTGAATCTTGCTTTCATTGCTTTCTTACCGTAATTTACTCTAACGAAATACATGTGTAAACCAGCTAGACATTTTCTCGTTTATAAAATAAGTTGACTTATCTTCTCAATTATGTTATGCATGTGTAATGAATGATTAGTGATGAACCATAAAGTCCCAATGTAGAGTAATGAGATGATGGACTTGTCAAGATGTTTGTTTAATTCTGGCAAAGACTTTTTGATTATCATACACACTCATGTTATAAAGAGGCAATTGTTTAATCAATCAAGTCTTATGGTATGATTAGAACAGTGGATAATGATTTGTTTCGTGAGATATTTTGGAAGAAACAAACGAAATGGTTTAAATCAAGATGTTACATTATACCCTATACAATTATGCATCATATGATTCCAACATTAACAACGAACATCCAGCATAAAGCATATAAGATGCATGCAATGCAATCATTTTCTTGAACAAATAATGAGAGGAGGCGTTATCCACATCGGTACCCTTTAACACAAAAAATTAGGCGGGGTCCACTATTCGACACAAATCACATGCACATATAAGCATTCATTTCTTTTCTTTTCTTTTTTAATATTTTTTTATTTAATTTTTAGTTAAACTACAACGCGTTTGTTGAATGATGGGTTTAAGTTAAAAACTATTGTCTGCGTGACAGAACGTTATACACGTTTCATTTAAACCAAATATAATCTTATGAATTTGCTTCTTGAACCGTAGGCACTTGGACCACTTGATGGCACCCACAATCTATAACAACCCGTCGCCTTTTCGTCGCCTTTTCGAATACAAGTGTTCGCCGATTATTTCGATATTTAAGTTTTCTTTCCTTTTATTATTCAACTCGAGTTTAATTAAATATCTTTCTAAACTTTTTAAGTGTTTTTGTTTAATAAAAACTAACGAATAAAACATGCGTCAACATTTTTAGACACGTTACAACTTTTTTTATTTTCTTTCAATTACAATACAAATACTAATACCGATACCATAACAAACCAATAGATACATACAGAGTTCCCGTCATATCCAGTCATAGCATACAACTTAATCGCATCTAGGAGCATTCACGTCCAAACCACTAAATTTTGTGAGTAAGGTTTTTATAATTTAAGGAGTAATTTAGGATTTTAGGGTGTTGTGAGTAGATGAAAGAGATAACATAGTAATTTTTGTATATATTTGTAAAACTATCGTTCATCCCATATAATTTGATTAATATTTTGTAGAAAGTGGTTGTGTATAAAATAAATAAGAAGAGTTTAATTAAATAAAGATATAAAAAATATTATTTAATTAAAAATAAAAGATAAAATATAATGATATTAATTTTAATAATTATCTATACTTTTCAAAATTACATAATTTCCATACTTTATAACACAACTCCTCAACACGGCATCCACATGTGGCCCACATTCACTTGTTGTTAATAAATACCCCATCAAATTCACTCACCATCACACCATGTCTATTCCAGCGACGGTAATCACACCGCCGCTAGTCGACGACCTCGACATCGTCATCCCGACAATCCGAAACCTCGATTTCCTGGAGCAGTGGCGCCCGTTCTTCCAACCCTACCATCTCATCATCGTCCAAGACGGAGATCCATCCAAAACCATCCGCGTACCCGAAGGCTTCGATTACGAACTCTACAACCGAAATGATATTAATCGCATCCTCGGTCCCAAATCCAGCTGCATCTCCTTCAAGGATTCAGCTTGTCGCTGCTTTGGATTCCTTGTTTCCAAGAAGAAGTACATCTTCACCATTGATGACGACTGCTTCGTAAGTAGTATGATTCAATTTTATTATTGTTCAGTTTTTGTGTAAGACTGAGTTGACTCAGTGAGTCAGGGATCGTGAACGGGTGAGCGAGATTGTAGATCTTTAGTCAACAGTAGTTGGGAAGAATAGAAGACTAGGGAGATGTGATACGCTGACCAGGTCGTTAATGTGGGGTGTTATTAGATTGTGACACGTGGTGTGTGTTGTAGAAGTTTGGTGGGATGGGAGTATGTGGTCTAGTGATAGCCGTACGATTGTTCGGTTTGTGGGACCGGTGGTGGGTTTTAAATTATTGACTTTTTCTCATCGATGGCTTTCAAATTATTTTGACTTTTTGTTGTCCAATTAGGAAAGAGTTAAACCTAATATTCGTTGAATAGCATAGTAATTTACCACTAAATTATAGATTAGTTATTTTTAATTTAAAATTGGTATTAAGTAAATTTTCCTAATGTTAAGATTTTGTCACATTTTTATTTTTAGTGTATGTAGGGGTAGCTCAAACTAGAGATAACTGGGATGAGCAAATGGTATAGGGTATCAGTACGGAGTTTTTAAGAAAATCAGGATCAGGATTCAGGGAATTCGGGATCGTCCGTTATTTACCTAATTTTTGCCTACGGTAGCGGTGCCTTATCAAGTTTTTATAAAAACTGGGATCGGGAAATTCAGGATTGATACCGGTATGGTACTGAGCTCATTCCTAGCTCAAACGAGAGTTAAATAAAGCAATGACTTTAGGCCCCCAAATTCTAATAAGTAACCAGTAACAAATTATATATATGTAATTTTAATTATGAGATTGTTTGGCGAGAAGGTTCCTGGCCGATAGTTATACATAAGACATAGATGACATTGGATTCATAGGTTCGATAGCAATTTTCTTATGAAAAGAGCCGTGATTTTATTATGCACGCTGGGCCTCCAAAAAGATTGAGAGCCCTGGTAATTTATGTGGGAAATGGTAGGAAAAAGAATTAAGAAAATGACATTTGGATGCTTGTAGCATTAATTAAACTTACTAAAATTTGTCGTTAACAAGTACATGAGAGGATTTTTATGCCATTCCATCCGACTAACGTTTGACTTACTGTTCTTATCTTAATTATTATATAATATGCATGATTGTTGAATTTTTCTATTCGTATTGCAATGAAGGTTGCAAAGGATCCAAGTGGGCAAGAGATCAATGCATTGGCACAACATATTCACAACTTATTAACACCAGCAACACCCTTCTTTTTCAACACGTTATACGACCCATATCGTGAAGGTGCTGATTTTGTGAGGGGGTATCCCTTTAGTTTAAGGGAAGGTGTCACCACCGCCATTTCTCATGGACTTTGGCTTAATATCCCCGATTATGATGCCCCCACTCAGCTCGTCAAGCCTCGTGAACGCAACACCAGGTACTTATTTTTGCTTCTGTATTGTGCTGTTAACGAGCCGGGCAGAGCCGAGCCATGTTGGGCTTGAGCTTGAAGTTAAACGAGCCGGCTCTGCTTGGATCTTTAACGAGCTGAAAGCTTGATCCGTCTCGTGGTTTCTTGCGCCTACTCCTTAATTTTATCTTTTAATTTATTTACGCATAATGATATACAAAAGACAAAAATATATTTCTTAATATACATAGTGTTACATATACTGCAAAATCAATAAACTTGAGAATCTGTAATATTGAACTAAAGCTTGGTTTGTAAAAAGTTAAAGCCAGCTAGTGGCTTGTCGAGCCAGCTGGTTATTTTTCTTGTTTTTTTAAAACTGTTAAACAGGGTTAGTATCATTTAAGAACTTTAAAAAATTAAGAACTCTTAGGAACTCATAACCACCAAACATTTTTAAAATTTTTTTTATACATTAACATTATTTAAGAGTAGTTTTATCATCTTTTATATATAAATTTTTAATTGCATATATTAATCACAAGTTTACATATGTGTAAAACTTATGTACTAACAAATTTACATATGTGTTTAAAAAAACATAAATATGTATAAAAACTAATTTTCAAAATTATAATCGTAAATATAGATATAAAAATGATAAAAATTACACCCAAATAGCATTAACATACAAAAATTTCTATAAAAAACGTTAGTTTTTAATGGTTCCTTCAAGTTCTTAAATAATTTAACAGTTCTGTAATGATACTCATCCTAAACAATATAAATAACAAAATATATTTTTAACATAATGCAAAATTTATAAACTAGGGAATTTGTGATATTGGGCCGGTTCGTTTATTTTTATAACATACATATAATGCAAAATTTTATCATACATATAATACAAAGTATTGTATGTATATTTTTCAAACAAGCAAGCCAACAACACAGTTAACGAGCGAGCCAACCTTGGCTTCAGTTCGGGTCATTTACAAACCAAGCCAGCTCGGCTTAGCTCAAATAGAATAACACGGATTTAATCGTTTTTTTAAGTCTATACATGTACTCAGTTTAATTGAAATAATGGAAATATGTAGGTATGTGGATGCTGTGCTGACAATCCCAAAAGAAACCCTTTTCCCTATGTGTGGGATGAACCTTGGTTTCCATAGGGAACTCATTGGACCCGCCATGTATTTTGGGCTCATGGGAGACGGTCAGCCCCTTGGTCGCTATGATGACATGTGGGCCGGCTGGTGCGCTAAGGTATTTCATTATTTCTAATTTCCATGTAGCTAAATCTTTTGGTTTTACCTATTATTCGGATCAACCTGTTTACCCATATATTAATCGAGTTATTGGGAACCTCTAGGTGATATGCGACCATTTGGGTCTAGGTGTGAAAACCGGGTTACCATACATTTGGCACAGCAAAGCAAGCAACCCGTTTGTCAACTTAAAGAAAGAATACAAAGGCATTTACTGGCAAGAAGACATTATTCCGTTTTTCCAAAACGTCACGCTTCCCAAAGAATGCACAACCACACAGAAATGCTACATCGAGCTCTCAAAGCTCGTAAAGGAGAAACTAGGCCCCATTGATCCTTACTTTGAGAAACTTAGCGATGCCATGGTTACCTGGATTGATGCTTGGGATGAGCTCAACCCAGTGACAGATGGTGCAACCGTGGGTAAAGTTGAGGGTTCTAAAGCCAAGTAGAGTTGGAGTCGAGTAATGTTTGTTTTTAGTTTTCTTTACTGTTGGAATAATGTTTGTTTTGGAATTTGTCGTCACCGGCTTTATTTTGTCTTAGTGAATTTATTTGAGAGAGATGACTTATGTAGTTATGTTTCTAGATATGAAAGTATGAGTATAGTATTGTTTTCGTTTATGTGTGGGATATATGTTTAAAAAGGTGTTATACTGACATGGTTTTAAAAACCCAGCATAGATAGTAGACACTCCATAACTTCTATGGAACTGTAAACGAGCCAGGCCTCGGCGTTTATAAGCGATGCTAGCCAAGCTGGTTTGGTTTGTTAGCAAGTCGATTTCAAGTGAGTTTTTTTTGGAGCAACAATTAGTATTGGGTGTTGGGCAAAATTTAGAAAATTAAATTAAAAAATTGTATAACTATTGCTTTTACGAAGTACCTAGCCCAAAACCGTCCACCACTCAATCAATTTTATAGATACAATAAAAATAATAAAGTAAAATAATTCAAGCCAAGCTATGTTGGCACGGTTTGTAAACAAGCCGATTTCAAGTAAGTTTCTGAAGTTTATTTTTAACGAGTTTCGAGTTAGGAACTGTTCAGCCTGACTTAGCGTCATGACCAGTATTTTAGGGTGTAAACCCTTCAAGTTGCTAATGAGCTGCTCAGCTCACTAAAACCCAAATCAGTGCCTAAACAAGCTCGATCTTAACAAAATACTTATGAGCCAAACTCGAGCTTCCGCAGCTCAACACGTTTACACCCCAAAACTTCTCTCTTTAAACACTTAACACAAGGTCTACTCTAGAATGTAACATGTCAAACACTCAAAAGTCAAGACAAGAACTCAAAGATAAGGAAACAAACATAATAATATATATAAAAAAAACATTTAGATTGAATTTCATGTTGGAACTAGAATGTCATTATCTTCACTCCCACACTCAAATGCAACAATTACAAGTACAAACAACACCATAATCACACTAACAAACCATCTCCCAACTAAACCACCCCTTCCACCACGGCCACCACTCTTCACCGCCACCACACTTCCACCCCTCTCCGCCACATCACACCGCTTCAAATCCATACTCTTCTTTCCATCACATTCTTCAAAACCCTTGAACAAAAACTCCTTACTAACTTCACTTTTCGCACCAACATCAAAACATACACCGTGATATCCATCATTATCATCCTCCGAACTCACCTCGGACTCCTCAAACAACCTTCTTCCAACTAACACACCATTCGATTGTCCCGAATCCGAAACATCACATTCTCCAAAACCCTTTAACAAAACCTCCGTACCAACTTCACTCTTGTCATCAACATCAAAACATACATTATTATTATTATTATTATTATTATTATTATTATTATTATTATCCTCGGAATCCACCTCGGATTCCTCGAACAATCTTCTTCCAACTGGACTAACTACCACATCATCAAAATCAACTGCAGCTTCATGATCACGGCATACTGAATCAGGTGAACACTCATTATTATTCTGTAGCAATGACATGAGTTCTTTGGGTGAATCGGTGTACGGCTGAATAATATTATAGTCGCCGGAGAGGGTGGTGGAGGTCCGGCGGTTGGATCTGGAGATTGATTGCTTGATGGAATCCCATTCCAATTCAAGGGTTTTGAATTGTTTTTGAAGTGGGTCAAGATTAGAGAAGCCTGCAGGTTTCATGGGGTTTGATTGATTTGTGATTTCAAATTGAAATTTGTTTGTTTGATGAAACAACAACGGTTTTCCGCAGTTTTGAAAGTCGAATGAATATAGGGGGTTTCGTTAGTTGGGTTTGGAAGTGTTTTGTTTTGGGTTTCCTATATATAATAAGTTAATAAACACTATTTTTGTTAAGTAAATATTGTTTGATTTTTAGATTTAGGTAAAGATTTAATCAACTCTGTAAATATAAATATAATAATAGTTTTAACAGAATAAAGTTAAACATGGCTGTCGTGTTTTTTTCTTATATTACTAACTCCTTATTTAAACCTAAAACTAGCTAGGACTATCAGCCTGTGTGATTCAGTTACGATAGCTACATACACTATAGCAACCGTAAAAGAAAACCACAACCAATACGTCAAAACAATACGGTTATGTTTGAGGCGGGATATTTATTAACATAAATTATTCCTCTTGTTGAAGAAAAAAGAATGTTGTGAAATTCGCCTTAGTGTCACAAACACATACTCAACTCTCCCCCCCGTTTGAGACTCGTTGTTTTCAACGAGGCTTGCTGACCATCGTAAAAATGACACAAAATAAGAGTGGCTATGATATCGTTTATGACATTTGGAACATCATATCGCTACTGATGTATGTTTGCTCAAAGGAGCTTGAACTTTGATTTTGGTTGCCCGGTTATTATACCTACCTAAGTATATTTCAATGTGAAGTTCGCTTTTCCATTTATGCAAAATGTCTTCAAAACATATTGGTGATATTTGACATCTCTCATTACCAAGTATCTCTAACATAGTAATTTGAAATTCGTATAAAATGTGATCATAATTCTCTTTCTTTCAAGGAAACTTACGTACTCGAAATTGATAATTACTAAATAGGCAAAGGAATTTTCTGATAACAGTTTTAGGTTGTAAGAGTAGCCCTTATATTAAGTATAGAGAAGTATCATATAAACAATAAAAATTTAAATATTTAAACTTTTACTTGTAAATTATAATGAGTTGCTTACAACTATTCTATCATAGGGCTGACTATATGTTTTATTTTTACTTGTTCAATCCTTCTATATTACATTTTTGTTACAACAATCTAAGTATCCTTATACATCGCTATCTATTACGGGACTTGAACCCTCAACCTTCTCGTAAGGTTTTACCCGTGGATACCTTGTAATAGTTTACCTTTATCCACCTGAAGTGCAATTATACTTCATTTATGTGTATTGTAAGTTATAACCGTGTTTAGCAATAAATAATGCAATTACATTTCATTCTTTTAAGGGGACCTTTTGGGCATTTAGGATTTAAAATTGTTGGCACAGAGCTTACTAAAATAAAGAAGGCCTAAATTCTTTTTTGTTTTAGATTTTGGATTTCTTTTCACACTAACAAAAGTAACAAGCCACAGACACAACTTTTAACGGACATATTTTATTAGAGTTGCACAAAAAACCCAAAGCCGGAGACGAACCTGAAAAAAAAAACCCGGAACCGGTTTTTTACACCCGGGTTTTAATACCTGAACCCATATCGGACCCTACCCGTATAGTACGAATAGGGTATGCATTTCAAAACCAGTACCCTAACCGGACCCGATATGTACTCGGTAATACCCGAAAATCGGAACCGGTTCCATACCCGGAACCGAGTTTTTCCAATACCCGAAACCGGGTTTTTAAAATATCCGATCTATACCTGAAAAATATCTCTAAAAAGTACAACCTCTTAAAAAATTCAATCTATGCCCCGAAAAATATCTGGATTAAAACCCAAGAAACCCCAAAAGTAGGGGTTTTTAATACCCAGAAATAGGAGATTAAAATATCTGGTTTTAAAATACTTGGTTCTATACCCGATACATAGAGTATGGCTTTTTGAAGTAATACCCGGACCGAACCCGAATCACGTATTACCAATACCCGGTCATACCCGACGAAACCGGGTTTTTGAAAGACCCGATTTATGCACCTCTACATTTCCTTGTGTCTTGTAATGTAAGGCATAAACCACCCATAATAAAGTCACGTAGATATAAACATGTGAATACACAGGAGTCATAGGGAAATGTTCAAACTTCCAATGAGAACTAGAAAAGGTTATTAACAATGGGAACCGTATAATACGTACGCTTATACTTGGTATTTTAATTTTGATACATGAGACGGTTACATAACTATTACAATTTTTCTTTCCCACTACTTTGATTATATCTAATGCACTATGTACAAGTGCATTATGTGATTCTCGCAACTCTCAACATTTTTTAGATTTCTAAAATGAATGCATCTCGACTATTGCTTTTGTCAACAAATTACATTATAATTTATAAATGAACTCAATTACTCAAGTGTTTAAATAAGTATATGACTTCTATTGAAACTTTAATACGTTAAAATGTTCAACGTTCTCTCGTATTTACTTTTAGCAAATAAATAAAATTAAATATAAATAGAAAAATAGTTAAACAATTTATAGCTTAAAAGAAGAAAATAATTCCAAATGTGATAAAAAAGGTATTCATATTGAATAATTATTGTAAGTATTAGTTAATTATATAATAGTAATATAAAAAACACATACATACAATCATACATCATCTATAAAGTTAAAGTTGATTAGATAAAGTGTCGTAGAAATTGCTTCGTGTGAACCACTTGTTCATTGATGAAGTGTGATAAATAACAATCTAAGTGAAACACATTTATTTGCATTTTTAAGTGCCTCTATACTTGTTCGGTGCTAATTAACCTACTTGTGATATCATGAAGGAATTTTCGTATTGGCTACAAATTACAAAGATAAAAATGATAAATTACAATGTATAGTTATTGAATACGTATCATCTAGTTATAAAAGGACGTATTATCCGTTGAGTTTTGTCACAGAACTAAAGACTAATAGACTTCTTAAATTTGCATATATTATATACATAACTCGGCAACACGAGCATGGATCGTTAAAAATTAATATGTCCAAATGGGTTCGAGTCAAACTAGATTCTAGTAAATACGAGCCATTTCAAAAAGTGTTGAATGGGTGCGTGTCAAAACAAGTTGTTAGAAACAATATATAAAACTCGACAAAATAAGCATGAATAGTTAATATGTAATATAAGTCCCCAAATCAAAAATAACTATAGGAAAAAAAAGTTCGAGTCAAACTAGACTCGAGTAAATACAAGTCATTTTAAAAAGTGCCGAATGGGTACGTGTCAAAACAAGTTGTTAGACTAAAACAAGTTTATGTCAAAACGTATTAGAAAGAGAAAAAAGTATCAAAGTGGGTTCGAGTTGTGATGAGTGTGGTGGAGTAAGCGGCAGCAGAGGTGGTGACGACGATGGTTACATAAGTGGCTGGAGGCGTTGAATGTGCAATGAACATGGTGACTATAATAATTGGTGTCGGTGGTTGTATATGGTGATGATAACGACGTGGTGACTTCAAAATCGATCCGGTTGTAGAAGCTCACTTTACCATTCTACCATTCTATATAGTATCAAAAGTTATTTGTGTATATAACGTATAACAAAATATTTTCATACTTTATCTTTGATTTTCACACGCTGTGACAAATCAAATTTATACCAATCAAATTCTCGTCGCATCCTCATTTAGCTCATGGGTTGAACCGCACTAGTTAAAATTAAAAACAGAAAAATAGATAAAACTTGTCACTTTAAAAGTAAAATATATTCATAACTTTTAATCTTGCCTATCTAATACATATTTTACAAACGTCACTACTATAACTACTTTGGTAAACTTGTAGCATTTTATACGAAAAATCTCTCATCAACAACACATCCTCATGACAACATCTTCCTCTCCAACAGTTGCATGCTTACACTCTTAAATACTCACTTCTCAACCCCCAAATTCACTCATCACATCACCGCCATGTCTTACCCAACAACCTTAGTAACACCGCCTTCGGTCAACGACGTAGACATCGTCATTCCCACCATTCGAAACCTTGATTTCCTTGAGCAGTGGAGACCTTTCTTCCAGCCTTACCATCTGATCATTGTTCAAGATGGCGATCCGTCCATAAATATTCGAGTACCTGAAGGATACGATTATGAACTCTATAACCGCAATGATATTGAGCGGATCCTTGGCCCTAAAGCCAGCTGCATTTCATTCAAGGATGGCGCTTGTCGCTGCTTTGGATTCCTTGTTTCCAAGAAGAAGTACATCTTCACCATTGACGACGACTGCTTTGTAAGCCTAACTTTCGTTAACTTTTCTGTTAATATATGCATGAATGTTGATATATTTTTTTGTGATGAAATGAAGGTTGCTAAGGATCCAAGTGGCCAAGAGATCAATGCATTGGCACAACACATTCACAACTTGTCAACACTATCAACACCCTTCTTTTTCAACACATTATACGACCCTTATCGTGAAGGTGCTGACTTCGTGAGGGGGTATCCCTTCAGTCTAAGGGAAGGTGTCACCACCGCCATTTCTCATGGTCTTTGGCTTAATATCCTCGATTATGATGCCCCAACCCAACTCGTCAAGTCTCGTGAACGCAACACCAGGTCCATCCGGTCGATTTTTGCTTCAAGTCACAATAATTTGTTTATTTTATTTCTAGATATATACTCAATGTGATTAAAAATCTTCGAAATTGTAGGTATGTGGATGCCGTCATGACCATCCCAAAAGAGACCCTTTTCCCTATGTGTGCCATGAACCTTGCTTTCAATAGGGAACTCATTGGGCCCGCCATGTATTTTGGGCTCTTTGGAGATGGTCATCCTATTGGTCGGTATGATGATATGTGGGCCGGCTGGTGCGCTAAGGTATTTTATTTGTTTCATTGATTTGGCAATGGGTCAGGTCGAGTCAGTTAGAATGTTTAACTTTTGTTTGGGCTGAATTGGGTTAGACAAAATGGGCTTGTGGGCCAGGCCCATTAAAACCGCTACGTAAATAAACATGTCGAAATTGCCAAGTACATTGTACTAGGAGTGAAAACAGGGTTACCATACCTTTCCCATAGCAAAGCAAGTAACCCATTTGTAAACTTAAAGAAAGAATTCAAGGGCCTATTCTGTCAAGAAGACATGATTCCATTTTTTCAAAATGTTAACCTTCCAAAAGAATGCACAACCGAGCAAGAATGCTACCTCGAGCTCTCAAAGCTCGCCAAAGAGAAGCTTGTCTCGATTGATCCTTACTTTGAGAAGCTTTGTGATGCCATGGTTACTTGGATTGATGCATGGAATGAGCTTAACCCTTCAGCGTATGGTGCAACTGCGGTCAGGGTTGAGCCTTTTAAACCCAAGTAGACGTGTACTCGAGTAATGTCTACTTGCATTAGCTTGCTATTTTAAGTTTCCTTTGGTGTTAAAATAATGTGGCTTTAAATATATATTTTGTCGCCGTGAGCTTTATCGGGTTTATTTACCAAGTTTATTCAGGAGATATAACTTATATTTGTATCTATAAATATATGGTCTTATATATTGTAATTTGGTGGTGTTCAAATACATGTCTTAAAAAACTTTTAAAAGGGTTTATATTGCTCATGACTTGTATTGTAGTTGGCCTGGAATGCTAGAATAAACGCATTTGCGCGATTGCTTTAACAGACGCGCTACCTCCTGGTTCCCACATGCCCTGTCCAAAAGCTAATGGTTGTTTGGTAGCGATTCATAGGCTATAAACCATTAAGGGGTAGCCTCTTAGTGACTATTAAGAGATTACCAAATAGCCCCTAAGGAACTACTTTACCCAAGATATGGGTTAAAAAATGGAAAGATCGGAACACGGGAATAGCTCGGTTAGATCAAACAACTTTAATGTAATAAACAATCGTAAACAAACTTTTTTTTTGTATCGTATGAGTGGTGTTGGGAATATTATAATTTTTTGTATTGTAAACATACCGATTGCTGGTACCGTAACTACCCAAACCGATACTAACCGAACCGGTACAGGTATTCGTTTTCATTATCAACAACCGTCAATATATTGATAACACCCGCACGCCACAACGCACGGGGTACAAAAACTAGTTTACATAAAATTTACATGTTCTCTAAAGATGTAAACTTATTTATACACACCTGCGTGTCGGTTGAACCAGTACAAGCCCACAAGCCTACGTTTACCAAACGTGTCGAATCGTATTCCAGTCTAGTCTCAGGATCGGTTCGACTTTATTCACATTGTATTTTGTTTTGGCTTTCTTTGTTTTCTTGCTTGGTTTAGAACTAACACTTTCTGGAATATCTTTCTTCATTTCCAAGATATATTCAGGAACAATTCCTGGATCAATTTCTTTAACTTCCTTTATTTCCAGGTTTTGTTCATGTGGTTCGGGAACGCTTTCTTGATCAAATTCCATAGCTTTCCTTATTTCCAGGCTTGGTTCAGGAACAATCCCGGGATCAATTTCTGTAACTTTGTTTATTTTCATGTCTGGTTTGGGAACACTTTCTTGATCACATTCCATAACTTTCTTTATTTCCAGGCTTGGTTCAGGAACGCATGCTGGATTAAGTTTCAGAGAACCGAACCCATGAAAATAGACCGCACGCAGGAAGATTCCAACAGCTAGTAGGAGTAGCAAATGGGTCCAACGCAGAATAGTAGAACCCTGCATTATATACGCATAGTGGGTCTAATTCGTCAAACGGTCAAACTAAAGGATTTAGATAAAAAGGAAACGGTCCAGTAGAAAGAATGCGTAAAACCTCCTAAATCGATTAATTAAATAAAACTTGGATTTTTTTGTGATGATATAGGTTATGTAATCATATTTAGCACGTTATTTATCTATAAGATTATAAAAAAGTTGATGTATGGGTTGGCCCAAACCGAACCAGCCTGCTCCAACGCATACTTAAAATATACAGGTTTGGCTAACTACCAAACTTGATCATTTTCCTGTCTAGCCAGCATTATTGCTGAAGTATAAACACATAGAAACCGGTTGTATGTGCAAGAGAAACAAAAAGTACTATATTTTTATTATTAGAGTAATTTACTCAGACCATCTGCGTGTTTTGCACGGATTTCACCTTTCTTCCCTAGGACTAATAAATTGCGAATATGGTCCTTACTGTTTGCGATATTCTCACGCTTTTCGTCTGGATTGGATGTAAGTTAAGATTTTCTGTTAAATTATTTAAAGGGACCATTTTATATATTAGTTACTTTAAATATATATTTTTTTAATATTACATGGGCCCACAAAGAGTTTTAGGCTTTTTTTGTTTTTTATATTAAGGGACATTTTGGTCATTTTACACACTTATAATAAAAACTAAACTGACATCCTTTCCAAGCGTGACGATCTAACAAACAACTGGGACAAACTACGAGAACCATCCATGTAACTAATTTTTTTTTATTATATCATTATTTTTACTATTATTATTATTGTTATTATTATTATTATTATTATTATTATTATTATTATCATTGCAGACTCTTACCTTGTTAATTGTGGGTCGGGATTTGCGGGGAAGATTTCTATCTGCATGTTCAAGAGCATACCGCACCAAGTCAACAATGGTCAAGTCAGTTGTGGGTTCACAGTTATCTGAAATCACAAAGAGCATTGCTAGTCAACTCACTATCAAGCTAGAACACCAACAGAAATGACTATGAAATCTTCACCTGGAATATCAGATGTTTGTTTACTTGGATGAACACCAAGAGCAAGTCCTAAATAAACACGAACGCGTGCACGCTCAGAGATTGAAAGTAGATCTCCATGTGTAATTGCAATAACCGGCTTATGATCTGAAACATTGACCATGAAAGTAGTTGAAAATTATCCAAATATAGGTCTATAAATGACTCAAACGTCCAATGAACTGTTCGGAGGGAAGTTCGTTCATGTTCGTTAATTTAATAAACAAACGAACATGAACAAATTTTTTTGTTCATTTAGTTCAATGAGCAAACATGAATACGTGTCTCGTTTGTTTATTTACGTTCATGAACGTTGATTTACGTTCATTCATTTAAATTCATTTATATATGTTCGTTTTAAGTTCGTTCACTCTATTACGTTCATTTATATACTCATTAAACTTTTTAGATTCATTACAAATTATTGTACACATGTAATTTTAATTGACTAGTGTTCGCTTAGTTATGTTTATTTATGTTCGTGAAGGGTTCTCTTATATTATTAACGAACGAAAATAAACAAACACGAGCATGCCCATTTCATTTATGAACGAATGAACACGAACACGAAAACATTGTCCGTGTTCGATCATTTGTTCGGCTAAAGTTAAATGAACGAACACAAGTACACAACCATGCTCCGTTCGTGCTCGTGTGGTTCGTTTACAGGCCTATCAAAAATATAATAGAACAAGTGTGTAAATATTTCTTTTCATGGTACCTTTAAAAGACAAAAATGGTGAACTGAAAGCCTCAGTAACCATATGCATGTATTGGGTGTCGGATCCTCTGCTCTCCATACATTTCAAAACCGAAAGCCCGTTGACCACAAATATAACAAAGTCAACTCGCCTTCTTTCATAACTCGGGAGGTTATTTTGGCGAGTAGGTTATTTTGGCGAGTTGCACACCTCAGTCTGATCCGTATACTTGGACTATCCGAGGCAATAACATAAAAAATGTTTTAATAATAAGTATATCAAGAAAGGGTTTATGTTTAGGATAATCAACTTTCAAAACTTAAATAAAACAACTCACAACTTCTTAAAAAAACTGATTTAAGGAAATCTGGCATGGCAGCTGCCCGTAAACTGTCCTGGTTGATGATTTCTTTTTTCAAAACATTAGTTTGTATTAAACCTTTTAAAATGATATACATGGTTAATGATTACACACATATATAACTACATATTCCAATATATATATATATATATATATATATATATATATATATATATATATAGGATCAGGATCATGTGAGAACCATGAGAACCATTTTGAACCACTAAAAACCTAAAAATATAAAAATCATAAAACAAAAAAAAAAAGAAAAAATTAAAAAAATTAAAAAAACCAAAATTCTTATTTATCATCCCGGTTTCATTAAAAAAACGTCTCAGTTTAGCTAAATTAAACATATATGTATAATATGTACATACATGTTTTTTATACACATATGTACAATTTAAGGTAAATAATAATGTACATATATGTACATTATGTAAGTAGAGATTAAATGAAATTATACACATGTGTATAATACGATGTTGTTTTTTTTATGAAACCAGAATGAAATTATGAAAGATAATAATTTTGGTTTTTTTACTTTTAAAAATTTTTTAACTATAATTTTGTTTTTTTTTAAATTTTGTTTTATAATTTTTTTAAATATTTTTTTAGAGGTTTTTTAGTGGTCCAAAATGGTTCTCAAAGTTCTCAATTTTCAAATGGTTCGCTTAGGTCCTTACCATATATATATATAATAGAAGTTAAACGAGTTGTTTTGGTTTACACAGCCATTTCCAAGTACCAAACCATCAATCGAGCAAACCACCAAAACCGAACCATGAGATTTCAAACCGGCTGAATTGCTTCTGCTAGTTCAGTTTGGTCGGTTTCAACAGTTTATAACTATGGGTGTGAATGGGTCAGTTTGGGGCTCAAACCAAACCAACAACCAAAAGTTTAGTTTTTGGGTTTTCGAAAACCGACCAGTTTCAGTTTTTCAAGGTTAACAATGGCTTCAGCTCGGTTTTGGGGTGGGTTCGGTTATGTAGATTGTTTTGGCTACAGTCGGTTACATCATTTCCTACACAATTTACATAAACAACCTTTTCACCAATTCTCCATTGCAGACGCCTTTTGTCATCCATTGCATAATCATCTCGAAATTTTCACTCAAATCGCTTGAAAATCCACGCGTGTAGTATAAACAGAAAGAAGTTGAGTTTCTTGGTACCATATACTCTCGGAGGAAACACGTGCCATCCCAAATGGATGAATTATCTAAAACGATCGAGATTATTAAACTCTTACCAATAACAAAAAAATGCTGCAAGTACACTTAGGCATGTAAACAAACTGAACGTTTAGTGAACTGTTCGTGAACCGTTTGGCGGGAAGTTCGTTTATGTTCGTTAATTTAATAAACGAACGAACATGAACAAAAAAATTTGTGTTCCTTCAATTAAACAAACAAACATGAATACATGTTTCGTTCGCTCATTATGTTCATGAATGTTTCGTTTATTTATGTTCATTTACATATTAATAAAAAATAATTAAATATTATCTGAATGAGCTGTCTACTTAATGGTTTAATAGTTGTTTGTCTGTGTTCATTTATGTTTGTTCATATATGTTCGTTTCTACCCGTTTATCTTTGCTCATTTATGTTTGTTTATGTTTGTCAATTGTCCGTTTAGATTTTAAACAAACAAACATACATGAATACAAACATGTTCATTTTTTAAAATAACGAATATATTTGTCTGATTAAGTGTTTGTGTTCGTATTCATTTAAAGTTAAATGAAGGAACACGAACATGCCGTTGTTGTTGTTTTTTCGGCTCGCTTACAGGCCTAAGTACACTTAACAACAATGGACTAAACGCGTGCATGTAACCTGGGCTCTTTCTGGTGCAAACTTGTCATCTTCAAACACTCGTGTAATTCTGTTAACAAGACTACTTTTACCAGATCCTTTCGGGCCGATTATTAGAAGAGTGGTTGTTTTCGGCACGTTGTAGTCACTCATGGTCAAGCCACCTACGTTTTCTACCCATGATCCCGGTGTATAGCTGGGAAGCATACAAATTACATTGTAACCTTACACACAAATATTTATAGAAAAAAGTACAAACTGATAATGGCATCATCATTAGTAAAACTGTAAAGTAATGTTGTTAACAAGATAAAAAGTAATTATGATTATATACAAAATTATGATAAAAATAACTAAATAAGTAAATAATAGTATATATTATGTTATCTAAATATAAAAAAATGATTTATATGAAAGGGAGAGTTCATGAGAAAACCACAAAGTTGACAAAACCGAGAAAACTACAACTAAGCAAACAATATTCTTTTTATCTTTTCGTTTTTCATCTCTTTTAGTTATAAGGTTAGTATTGTAAAAAAAGCAAGTAAAAATGATGTAGCTCAAGAAGTTACGCATCTCACTAACATATAGTTTTTATGGGAGAGTTCCGGTACAAATAAAATTAACATATTAAACTGAAGAAACGTGGATCGGCTCACTGGTAGACGATCAACTTTCCTCGGTATGAGTATGCTATTTCACCGATGGTTCTCCGGAGTATGAATAATTCCACCTACAAAACGAGCAGCACCGTGAACTTACCCCTCAGAAAGGGACAGAGGGGTCCTCTTTGGGGTAACCCTCCGGTGTGAGAATAAGAGATTGTAGGAGAATAATAATAATAATCTGAGAGTGAGTAAGGGTTTAGAGTGTATTTTCTTGCTTACCTCCCCTTGTGGAGGTGGTGTGGTATTTATAGTGCTAGGGTTTCCAATGATTGGGCTCAGATCCCATTAGGGCCTTTTTGGCCTCCTCCTATTGCTTCGCGCCACGTGTCCTTAGGACACCTGGTGCTTTTTCATTGATTATTCTCTGACCAAGGTATTTCACCTGACCCATGTGCAATCACGTGGTAGCACATGGGTTTTGCTGAGTTGTCCACCTTTCATTGGCAGCTGTCAACATCAGCATATTCTTTATTCCTTAAAGGATACCTTCTGGAAGGTTGTTTGATGAGCACAATCAGGGTTGTCCTTATCCTGATTTGGATAAGGACGAGGTTGATTATGTGCATGTGTGATATGCGCCTATCCTGAGGATGCGCGAGGTCTTCTCTTTATTCTCACGCGCAGATGTGATATGCGCAAGCATATGTAATATGCGTGAGCATATGTGATATGCGCCACGCGCAGATGCGCTAC